>NW_028155699.1:0-27876 GCF_963454915.1 Gymnoscopelus microlampas | reverse complement strand
ATGTCAATGTCATATCTGTCCTTTTTTGCCTATTTTACATTTGTGCTTTGCTAGGTAGCAGGCCTCAGAGGTCCATCTTTACACACTCAGATTGAAGGGAACATAGTGGCTTTTGCAGATCAGATGTAATGCACTCTAATGCCGTCTTCTTTGCTTGCAGGCTGTATTTACCAACTGGTGTGCTAGTGACCGGGGTGACCAACATTTATCTAACCTTTTTATTTAACCCATTAGGACCTGGAACTGTGCCATTTTTAGATTTGAGCTCAAAAGCATTATTTTACACTTTGGGCTATTCAAAAATAGCAGATCTACAAGCTCGTAGCGCGGCACCGAGTGCCGCGCTACGAGCTTGTAGATCTGCTATTTTTGAAAAATCGTGAAAAAGTATGCAAATCTTTGAATATATATTTATTTTTAAAGCGAACATTTTTAACTCGAATCTTTGCTTCTGGGGGGTCCCTGGAATAAAATATTTTGATGGGGGTCCGCGGCCAAATACATATAATTTTGGGGGTCCTTGACATGAAAAAGATTGAGCACCACTGATATAGAAACATACGTTTTTAAGAATACTGTTGAGATTTAGTTGACATGTAGAATCGGCTTCAGGTCTCAATGGGTTAAACCCAGTGGATAAAGTCCCCCAGGGGTCTACTGTACTGTATATACCAGGCCTCATCCTTTTTTTCCACCAAAACACCTTCGCAGAAAACAGCCGATTCACCTCGCAGCTTGCAGATCTGCCATTTTGCCGAATGTTCGCCCCCCCACCCCCCAGGATAGTGACGTTATTATAGGGTTAAAGTGGTTTATTTTACCCGGCGACAGACATTGTCCCCTCCCAGATAACAGATGAAGAATTCTCTGTCTCTACGCAGCTCTCACCGTCTCTCTCTCTCGGTTGCACACACCCTCTGCACAAAGTTTAATCTGCGAAAGCGTGAGACTTGTCGGGATTTGAAATGGTTCCTTTGCAGATTACGGCTGGATTAACTGCTGGTTTACACCTGCAGTAGCACACGTTACACAGCATGACACTGCTCTGCAGTGGTGGAAAGTAACTAAGTACATTTACTTAAGTACTGTACTTAAGTACAATTTTGAGGTATTTGTACTTTACTTGAGTATTTCCAATTTCCAATACTTTTACTTCTACTCCACTACATCTCAGAGGCAAATATTGTACTTTTACTCCACTACATTTACTTGAAAACTTTAGTTACTAGTTACTTTTCAGATATAAATTATGATATTTTACGAAACATACATGAACCACTTTAGCCCTATTTTATACATGGGCTATTAGACGCGTTGTGAGCTTGTAGATCGGCTATTTTCAAACATTTTTGTACTTTTACTTTTGGTACTTTAAGTACATTTTGATGCCAATACTTTTGTTCTTTTACTCAAGTACATTTTTAATTCTGGGACTTTTACTTGTAACAGAGTATTTTCATATTGCAGTATTGGTACTTTTACTTAAGTAAAGAATTTGAGTACTTTTTCCACCACTGCCGTCTGCACAGTTTAATCTGCGAAAGCGTGAGACTTGTCGGGATTTGAAATGGTCCTTTGCAGATTACGGCTGGATTAACTGCTGGTTTACACCTGCAGTAGCACACGTTACACAGCATGACACTGCTCTCTGTTCTTCATCATGGAGCTCTCTCTCTCTCTCTAAACTGGTAAACGCCTTCATCCATAGCGCTTTATAACGTGTATTACATTCACACACGATGGCAGATAAAACCATGCAAGGCACCGACGCAGTTTGAGGTTAACCCCTTGAACCTCAGCATCCATATTCTGGGGGCGGAGGATTTTCTACAAGCCGAGCTTGCAGACTCTTTGTGAGCTTGTAGATCGGCTACTTTTTAAAGCGAGATTTGGTGTAGACGGAAGAAAGCGGTCAAGTACAGTTGTTGTAGCTCAAGTTCGGTTCTCTAAGACCAGAGAGGGTTTAACCCATTGAAACCGGGAAAGCAGTCATTTTAGATTTTTACGTTGGTTATCCCAAATAGCAGATAGACAAGCTCACAGCGCGCCACTTTGTGCCACGCTGTGTGCTTGTACATCCGCTATTTTTGAACATTTTCTGAAAATTCTTGAAAGTGTGAGAAGTGAGAACTACTGGTTTAGAAGGCATTTGTAGAATCGGCCTCGGGTCTTAATGGGTTACGTGTCTTGCTCGAGGACACTTTGACACTGACCCAGGGAGAGTTGGGGATCGAACCGGGAACCTTCTCTTTCCCAAGCGTCCGCTCTACCTCCTCCGCTACTGCCACCCATGGTGTGACATCAGGCTCTCTCTCTCTCTCTCGCCCCTTTCTACTCTCACTGGATCTATAGTGACACAATATGCTGCACATGTCAGAGCTGATGAAAGTCACCTGATGCCTTTGATGTGGGTTTTTTAACCCATTGAGACCTGAAGCCGATTCTACATGTCTCCTAAATCTCAACAGTATTCTGAAAAACGTATGTTTCTATATCAGTGGTGCTCAATCTTTTTCATGTCAAGGACCCCCAAAAGTATATGTATTTGGCCGCGGACCCCCATCAAAATATTTTGTTCCAGGGACCCCCCAGAAGCAAATATTTGAGTTAAAAATGTTCGCTTTAAAAATATATATATTCAAAGATTTGCACACATTTTCATGAATTTTCAAAAATAGCAGATCTACAAGCTCGTAGCGCGGCACTCGGTGCCGTGCTATGAGCTTGTATATTTGCTATTTTTGAATAGCCCAAAGTGTAAAATAATGCTTTTTAGCTCAAGTCTAAAAATGACACAGTTCCAGGTCTTAATGGGTTAAGAGACATGTGCGCATGCACACGTGCACACGTGCACACACACACACACACACACACACACACACAAACACACACACACACACACACACAGCTTTGAATTACCGTCACTGCATTCTGACTCATGACTCACCGAGTCTCTCGAGATGATCTCACCTCCACTCACATAATGTGTGTGTGTGTGTGTGTGTGTGTGTGTGTGTGTGTGTGTGTGTGTGTGTGTGTGTGTGTGTGTGTGTGTGTGTGTGTGTGTGTGCGTGCGTGCGTGCGTGCGCGCATGCACGGCTTGAACATAGGGGTGCGGCAGTTAATCGAACTAATGGATTTGAATAAAGATCAATTTTCAGGTCAATCAAACTAATGAATTTGCTCGATTTTAAAAAGTGAATTTGAACGTCTTCGCATCGATTCGTTGACATACTGTATAAAATAAATACAGTATATAAAGGATTATTCCTTTCATCGAAAAGTCATTGAATGAGCTCGGGTGGCGCAGTGGTAAAGACCCTGCCCACCACCACGGAGGTTGTGGGTTCGAATCCACCGTGCTGCATCCAGCTTTATCGAGCATCTACACACAAACTCAATATTCGTATTCCTAACCAGCTGCAGTGGTCTTGTGGTTATTAACCCATTAAGACCTGGAACGCATCTGTGTCACTTTAGATGTCTTTGGGCTATTCAAAAATAGCAGATATACAAGCTCATAGCGCGGCACCGAGTGCCGCGCTATGAGCTTGTAGATCTGCTATTTTTGAAAAATCTTGACTTTTTTTTTCAATAAACTGTCTTAATGGGTTAAAGTGGCAGCTCTGAGATTAGGAGGTCGGTGTTCGATCCCCGACCGTGTCATACCAAAGACCATCAAAATGGGACCCATTGCCTCCCTGCTTGGCACTCAGCATCAAGGGTTGGATTGGGGATATGATCGCGTCATGTCCAGGAGATATACCTGTACATCAAGCTGTCTCACCCTACAGAAACAGGAGATATACCTGTACATCAAGCTGTCTCACCCTACAGAAACAGGAGATATACCTGTACATCAAGCTGTCTCACTCTACAGAAACAGGAGATATACCTGTACATCAAGCTGTCTCACTCTACAGAAACAGGAGATATACCTGTACATCAAGCTGTCTCACTCTACATAAACAGGAGATATACCTGTACATCAAGCTGTCTCACCCTACAGAAACAGGAGATATACCTGTACATCAAGCTGTCTCACTCTACAGAAACAGGAGATATACCTGTAACATCAAGCTGTCTCACCCTACATAAACAGGAGATATACCTGACTGTACATCAAGCTGTCTCACTCTACAGAAACAGGAGATATACCTGTACATCAAGCTGTCTCACTCTACAGAAACAGGAGATATACCTGTACATCAAGCTGTCTCACCCTACAGAAACAGGAGATATACCTGTACATCAAGCTGTCTCACTCTACAGAAACAGGAGATATACCTGTACATCAAGCTGTCTCACCCTACAGAAACAGGAGATATACCTGTACATCAAGCTGTCTCACTCTACAGAAACAGGAGATATACCTGTACATCAAGCTGTCTCACTCTACAGAAACAGGAGATATACCTGTACATCAAGCTGTCTCACTCTACAGAAACAGGAGATATACCTGTACATCAAGCTGTCTCACTCTACAGAAACAGGAGATATACCTGTACATCATGCTGTCTCACCCTACAGAAACAGGAGATATACCTGTACATCAAGCTGTCTCACTCTACAGAAACAGGAGATATACCTGTACATCAAGCTGTCTCACTCTACAGAAACAGGAGATATACCTGTACATCAAGCTGTCTCACTCTACAGAAACAGGAGATATACCTGTACATCAAGCTGTCTCACTCTACAGAAACAGGAGATATACCTGTACATCAAGCTGTCTCACTCTACAGAAACAGGAGATATACCTGTACATCAAGCTGTCTCACTCTACAGAAACAGGAGATATACCTGTACATCAAGCTGTCTCACTCTACAGAAACAGGAGATATACCTGTACATCAAGCTGTCTCACCCTACAGAAACAGGAGATATACCTGTACATCAAGCTGTCTCACCCTACAGAAACAGGAGATATACCTGTACATCAAGCTGTCTCACTCTACAGAAACAGGAGATATACCTGTACATCAAGCTGTCTCACTCTACAGAAACAGGAGATATACCTGTACATCAAGCTGTCTCACTCTACAGAAACAGGAGATATACCTGTACATCAAGCTGTCTCACTCTACAGAAACAGGAGATATACCTGTACATCAAGCTGTCTCACTCTACAGAAACAGGAGATATACCTGTACATCAAGCTGTCTCACTCTACAGAAACAGGAGATATACCTGTACATCAAGCTGTCTCACCCTACAGAAACAGGAGATATACCTGTACATCAAGCTGTCTCACCCTACAGAAACAGGAGATATACCTGTACATCAAGCTGTCTCACTCTACAGAAACAGGAGATATACCTGTACATCAAGCTGTCTCACTCTACAGAAACAGGAGATATACCTGTAACATCAAGCTGTCTCACCCTACAGAAACAGGAGATATACCTGACTGTACATCAAGCTGTCTCACTCTACAGAAACAGGAGATATACCTGTACATCAAGCTGTCTCACCCTACAGAAACAGGAGATATACCTGTACATCAAGCTGTCTCACCCTACAGAAACAGGAGATATACCTGTACATCATCAAGCTGTCTCACTGCTACAGAAACAGGAGATATACCTGTACATCAAGCTGTCTCACTCTACAGAAACAGGAGATATACCTGTTCATCAAGCTGTCTCACCCTACATAAACAGGAGATATACCTGTACATCATGCTGTCTCACCCTACATAAACAGGAGATATACCTGTACATCAAGCTGTCTCACCCTACATAAACAGGAGATATACCTGTACATCAAGCTGTCTCACTCTACAGAAACAGGAGATATACCTGTCCATCAAGCTGTCTCACTCTACAGAAACAGGAGATATACCTTATGGTGGGTGTGTGGGGGGTGCGTAACTCAGAGTGTACAAATGGAACCAAATGGACCCGTAAGGGTCCATTTGGTTCCATTTGTACACTCTCAGAGTTATGGGGGTTGTTGAAAATAAGACGACCACTATGCCACACTAAATGGAACAGAGCCTTAATTAGTGTCATTGGTAACACCTGTGAAGGAAGTAAGGAAGGGGCCCAATTCATTCCCAATATGGCTGCTGTGCATAGAGCCTATTGGGGAGAAGAACGGGTAAAAAAATAATTGGCTACTCTAAATGTATGGGGAAAAAATAAAAAAAGTAATCGATAGAATAATCGTTAAACAACAATATTGGTAGTTTCAGCCCTCCTTGAATGTACAGTACTGTATTATGTCGAGTGGAAACATTTGGAACGTCCAAAACTGTTATTGTTATTACTTTTGCCTTTCTTTTTACAGGTACATTTACTTGAGTACTTTACGTACATTTTTGGAGTATTTGTTCTTTTGTTTTTGTTCTTTGCAAGCTCATGACTCTTGGGACCGAAACTTACAAAGTATATTAAGAACCATTATAAGCCCTATTTCAAATATAGGGAAAATAGCCCATTTACTATTTTCACTATTTTAGAACATTTTGGAACATTTAGACGTGTTCTTTTGAATACTTGGGAGTATTCACTTGAGTATATACTTGGCCCACCACTGCCTAATATCTGTGTGTGTGTGTGTGTGTGTGTGTGTGTGTGTGTGTGTGTGTGTGTGTGTGTGTGTGTGTGTGTGTGTGTGTGTGTTTTTCGTGTGCTTCGCAGGCATACTGAATCTAAAAGCTTCTGCTAAATATTTCAACATTGTTCCATGTGCTCTGTCATTAGAGTGGGGGGGGCCAGAGACTTACCTAAGGGAGCCACCAGGGACCATTTTCCAATTAGAACGAGCACACACACACACACACACACACACACACACACACATACAACAGAGTTGAGGAACATTTTGTACCAGTGAGAAGCGTTGCCAATTTTTTAGAGAGAAACAAGTGGACAGGTCTACAAAAAAGACAAAAAACAAGCCTAAAAGAAGCAACTACATACAAATACATGTACATTTGGGGGTCCTTGACATGAAACCGTTTGAGAACCACTGATTCAAACATGAGGAGGCAAGCCCAAAAAAAACCAACAACAATATTTACATGCCTAAAGTCGCTTATAATAAGCAGCAGACATGGCAACACTGCTAGTGAGCCCCCCCATTTCCACCAGGCACGTCTTGTTAAACTGGCAACGCTGCACATGAACGCTGCTGTCGGGCTGAAACCTTGTATCTCCATATTGATCTACAAGCTCACATCGTGTCGCATCGCGACGCGTTGTGAGCTCGTAGATCGGATGTATTTTTAACCCATTAAGACCTGGCTGGAACTGTGTCATTTTTTGATTTGAGCTAAAAAGCATTATTTTACACTTTGGGCTATTCAAAAATAGCAGATATACAAGCTCATAGCGCGGCACCGAGTGCCGCGCTATGAGCTTGTAGATCTGCGATTTCTGAAAAATCGTGAAAATGTGTGCAAATCTTTGAATATATATATTTTTAAAGCGAACATTTTTAATTCAAATCTTTGCTTCTGGGGGGTCCCTGGAACAAAATATTTTGATGGGGGTCCGCAGCCAAATACATATAATTTTGGGGGTCCTTGACATGAAAAAGATTGAGCACCACTGATATAGAAACATAAGTTTTTCAGAAAACTGTTGAGATTTAGGAGACGTGTAGAATCGGCTTCAGGTCTCAATGGGTTAAATAATAACAAAACAGGAACGGTTTTGGTACATACAAGGCTTCCACCCGACAGTGTGCCGGTGTGGTAAGCGCCGGCCGCCGCCTCTGCCGTTGCTACGAGACCAACTGACAACCCTGTTGCTTTTGTGTGTGTGTGTGTGTGTGTGTGTGTGTGTGTGTGTGTGTGTGTGTGTGTGTGTGTGTGTGTGTGTGCGACCGTGCGTGTGTGCTTTTTTCCCTTCTAAAACTATAAACGCTTCTATCTTCCAGCGCATGGAAGATAAAAGAGAAAAGCATGCTAATCTCTAAAGCGCTGGCAGGAAGTCAAAACAAAAAGAGGAGGTCTCTCTTTTTGATCGCGATAAAATCCAGACAGCGTTGCGTTGGTAGAGAGAGAGAGAGAGAGCGAGCAAGAGAGAGAGAGAGAGGGGAAGAGAATTTCCCCATAGGACACAGGCTAGACTCCGTGCGCAATTTATCACCATCATCATCGGTGTTGGTAATGGATCATAGGGCTCTTCCACAATAAAGGCCCAGGGTTCATACCGGTTGTGTAAGACGCTTTGAGAGCGAGCTTTTTCCTCTGGAGGCGACGCCTAGCGGGCTGATAACCCCTCCTCCTTTGTGCTGTGAGATGATGAACCATCTCACCATATTAACCCATTGAGGCCCGGGAGAGCATCTGTGTCATTGTGTCAAGATTTCTATGGCTATTTAAAAAAAAATAGCAGATATACAAGCTCATAGCGCGGCACCGAGTGCCGCGCTATGAGCTTGTAGATCCGCTATTTTTTGGGGGGATTTTTTGGGATTCTTTTTGGGAAGTCTTCTAAATCCTAACAGTTAAAAAAAACAAGAAAAACTTACGTTGCTATAATATCAGTGTTTCTCAAACTTTCTTCATTAGCTTTCTTTCTTAGTCAAAGACTACCCAAAATGACATGTATTTGTCCACGGACCCCCATCTGAAAACATTTAGTTCCAGGGACCCCAAAAAGCAAAGATTTGAGCAAAAACTATTTGCGCCCCCCCCCCCCCAAAAAAAAATCAAGATTTTTCAAAAATAGACGATCTACAAGCTCGTAGCGCGGCACTCGGTGCCGCGCTACGAGCTTGTATATCTGCTATTTTTGAATAGTCAAAGAAATCTAAAAATGACACAGATGCGTTCCCGGTCTTAATGGGTTAACCGCAGAATTAAAAGTAAAGTATCTCCTTTGAATAGACTCATGTCTATTCCTTTTCAGCTGGCTTAGTGCAGTGTTGTGTAGGTCGGCTATTTTCAAATTGCTGAAGAATAAAACAGGGTTGATGTCAATTGTTCCTCATTTTGCTGGGGACCGCCTGGAACCACCCTCAAGGACCCCTGAGGGACCCACTTTGAGAACCACTGATTGTATCGTATACAGCGTGGGCGTTGTGAGCTTGTAGATCGGCTATTTTCGGCGAAGACATTTGGTGTAGATGGGGGGGAAAAAAGGAGGGGTGCAAATCAACAAGTACAGATCCCCGGGGAACTCCATATATGGGCATGAAAGGGACAGACATAAGTCTTGTATAATAACATTAACGGACCACTTCGCCAATTTTCAAGCAATCTTCACATAATTGGTCCTCACTAATAACTACATTATGAAAATAAAAAAGTATTTTTTTCATGGTATTTCTTTCTTTAAAACCTTGAAAAATGTGTTTTCATTGCGACACCGATGAATAGGAACTTAAAAGAATACTATGTTGGTTCCATTGATCCCATTAAACATGCTCTGAAAAACGCACACGGCCCACCCATCTGACCACTTAACACGGAGCGAACACTCTTTGCGAGAGTTTCCCTGATCCAGAAATGACTTAACCCATTAAGACCTGGAACTGTGTCATTTTTAGATTTGAGCTAAAAAGCATTATTTTACACTTTGGGCTATTCAAAAATAGCAGATCTACAAGCTCGTAGCGCGGCACCGAGTGCCGCGTTACGAGCTTGTAGATCTGCTATTTTTGAAAAAATCGTGAAAATGTGTGCAAATCTTTGAATATATATATTTTTAAAGCGAACCGTTTTTAACTCAAATCGTTGCTTCTGGGGGGTCCCTGGAACAACATATTTTGATGGGGGTCCGCGGCCAAATACATATCATTTTGGGGGTCATTGACATGAAAAAGATAGAGCACCACTGATATAGAAACATACGTTTTTTGGAATACTGTTGAGATTTAGGAGACATGTAGAATCGGCTTCAGGTCTCAATGGGTTAAGTAGTAACATGGAGCAATTCAAACACCACAAACACCGACGCGGCAGTCGTCTCTCTCTGCGCTCGGTTCTGTGTGAGACGACCTGACAGAGAGACGGTCCCTCACTCTGAGAGACGCGCCATTAAAATCCCATCCACCCACTTGACGCAGACAGAGAGGCAGGAAGGAAGCCACAAATGAGGATGAAGGGATGAACAGAGTGGCAGAGACGTGCGCACACGCGCACACACACACACACACACACACACACACACACACACACACAGGAGAGATACGGTCGCTGTCAGGCAGAAACCTTGTGTCTCCCCGTTTCAAATGTTGTAATGTAAATGAACGCCCTACGTCGTCAGTCGTCACACGAGAGCGTTGCGCGAAAGTATAGAGAAAATAGCAGCTCTGCAAGCTCAACGCTTTACAATACAGCTCACAATGTATAATAATAAAAAAAATCACACCCAGTGTGAAGTGGGCGGTGTGTGGTCATCACAACATGACTCACTTTAAAAAAATGATAAATGATTTGTTTTAAAGTCCATACTGCTATTCATAGGGCTGCACATGTGTCATGTGTTTCGCTAGCCAATCACAGTCCTGAATTTGCAAAGTCAGCCAATCACATTACAGTTAGTGGTGATGACACTAGCTGTAATGTGATTGGCTGATATGAAAAAAGCATCGATTTGCATTAACAATGGAAGGGTTAGGGGGTACACACATTTTTTGGTCGGTGTCCAAAACTCACTTATAGGGGGCGGCTACACCGCCCCAAAAAAAGGAACAGGTTTTTGGACATATGAGGTGTATCACCCGAAAACGTCGATATGGGCAAAGGAAAAAGAGCTGTGGAGCAGAGAGGGAGAGAGAGAGGGAGAGAGAGAGACAGAGAGAGAGAGAGAGAGAGAGAGAGGGGCGTTGAGACAGGCAGACGGCAGGGGGGGCGGAATGAGAGACTGACAGAGGGGTCGTCTAATTGGAAAGCCCTTAAACAGTGTCTCATTACCCAACTATTACTCAACCGGCCGTGTTCCTCTGCCTGTCTATGTGCGTGTGTGTGTGCGTGTGCGTGCGTATTGCGTGTGTGTGACATCCCCGCTTGCCATCAAGGACACATCATTAGCTGTGACAACAACAGCCTCGGTTCCAACCTCTCCAGTCTCTCTCCGGTGTACACAGTAACATCCTCGGTGTTCCTTTATGCATGTGTACATTGTAAACCTACAAGAGAGTCTGAGTGCACCAAATACATTTAGAGTTACATTTCATCGCCTCCCATCAGTTCATCCCTAAAGTCAGTGTGAATGGTGCACAAGGAAACGGTCCAATCACAACACACCGAGGGAAGCTCTCCTAACAGCTAATCCTGTCTCTTTCTCTAAGTACCCCAGTACCCCAGAGTCAAAGTATAGATACTTCTGGTCGAATGTTACTCGACTTCAAGTGAGAGTTGCTCTACTTGAGTAATTCAAAAGTACAAGCTCACAACACGTCGCATCGCAACACATTGTGAGCTTTGCGGATCTGCTATTTGCACTGTATTTGAAATAGGGCTTAACCCATTAAGACCTGGAACTGTGCCATTTTTAGATTTGAGCTAAAAAAGCATTATTTTACACTTTGGGCTATTCAAAAATAGCAGATATACAAGCTCGTAGCGCGGCACCGAGTGCCGCGCTACGAGCTTGTAGATCTGCTATTTTTGAAAAATCGTGAAAATGTGTGCAAATCTTTGAATTTATATATTTTTAAAGCGAACATTTTTTACTCAAATCGTTGCTTCTGGGGGGTCCCTGGAACAAAATATTTTGATGGGGGTCCGCGGCCAAATACATATCATTTTGGGGGTCCTTGACATGAAAAAGATTGAGCACCACTGATATAGAAACATACGTTTTTCAGAATACTGTTGAGATTTAGGAGACATCTAGAATCGGCTTCAGGTCTCAATGGGTTAAGCTATTAATTCATAATGTACTTTTTCCCTTCCTAGAAATGTAGTGGAGTCCAGAGAACAATATTTGTCTTTGAAATGTAGTGGAGTGAAAGTCCAAAGTATCCAAAAAATATGAATACAGTAAAGTAAAGAGCAGACACTCAAACAATTTACTCAAGTACGGCACTCAAGTAATAATACGCCATCGGTAATAATACAGCACGTCTCATAAAACCGGAACGCTTAAAGAAGGAAAAAAGAAAATTGGTGCATCCGCGCCCTGAGAGAGGTTCTTCTTAACACATATACTGCCAATCCCGAGATATCTCGGGACATTAAATCCACCCGTTACCTGCGGATACCGAGATATGTCGGGATCGTCTTTTTATGTGGTTTGATAACGAAAAAATATTTTTTTGGTACCATCCTTGATTTTTTTTTCCCCATGACGCTTCCGACCCATCCTATGAGAACATTTCCGACAACCGTTTCCGGTTCGTTTTTTATCTTGAAAAAACAGTTTTTCCCTGGTTTTGGCTAAAGATCATGGTTTTCACACGGTTTAAAAAACGAATGGTAAGCTCCGGTTGTATTTTCTTTTCTTTGATCGACGAACGGTTATCCTCTTTGTGTTTAAAAACGATCTGATAGCCGATCGGAGGCTAAGCTAATCTAAGATGGCCGGTGGGGAAACGTCACAACGGTTCAAAAGGCTATAAAACTCAAAAACGCTGGCAGTGGGTGAGTACCTTATGAATAAACTCTGGCAGGGAATGTGTTAATGATCAGGTAAAGCTGACTTGCTGCCACAGGGTCTCTCAGACTGATAGTGGAGTAAATGATGCCTCACTTTGAAGGTGCCTTATTAACCCACTAAGACCTGAGGCCCATTCTACAAATGTCTTCTAAATCAGTGTTTCTCAAACTTTTTCATGTCAAGGACCCCCAAATTGACACTTATTAGCCCGCCGACCCCCATTTGAAAAGATATGCCAGGGACCCCCATAAGAGAAGATTTTTACGGCTCTATAGCAGTGATTCTCAACCGTTTTAATTTCAAGGACCCCCAGTTTGACATGCATTAGGGCTACGGACCCCCATTTAATGGCATTTCTATCTCTGGGACCCCAATTCATATTGTAAAATCAATGTTAATCTAACTCTGAGAGTGTACAAATGGAACCAAATGGACCCGTTAGGGTCCATTTGGTTCCATTTGTACACTCTCAGAGTTAAAGACCCATAAGGGTCCATTTGGTTCCATTTGTACACTCTCAGAGTTAAAGACCCATAAGGGTCCATTTGGTTCCATTTGTACACTCTCAGAGTTAAAGACCCATAAGGGTCCATTTGGTTCCATTTGTACACTCTCAGAGTTACAGACCCATAAGGGTCCATTTGGTTCCTGTCCATCATTTAGCTCGGTACCCCCTGGAACCCCCTCAAGTACCCCTGGGGGTCCCCGGACCCCACTTTGAAAACCAACGCTCTAAATCCCAACAGCTTTCTGAAAAGCTTTCTATATCAGTGGTTCCCAAACTTTTCCATAATTGTCAAGGACCCCCCATCTCAAAATACTTTGTTCCAGGGACCCCCAGAAGCAAAGATTGGAGTTAAAAATGTATCATGTATCAAATGTAACATATATTCAAAGATATGCACAAATTTTCAATCAAAAATAAATAAATAGCAGATGTACAAGCTCGTAGCGTGGCACTCGGTGCCGCGCTATGAGCTTGTATATCTGCTATTTTTGAATAGCCAAAGTGTAAAAGCTCAAATAAAAAAACGTACACAGATGCGTTCCCGGTCTTAATGGGTTAAAAAAAAGTAAACCATTCTGAAGGCCAATGTGTTCCTGTCAGGCTGAGAAGTTATGCGGCCAAAACGGAAAACGGCTCAAGCCTTGCCAAGCGCATTCATTACGGAGTGATGAATAAACAATCCTCCCAAGTCCTTGGAAAACAACGATGGACGTCCGTCGGCCGGATTCCAGAATTATAAGAGCGACGGCTGTCAGGCAGAGACCTCGTATGTCCAAAAAAAAAACGGAAATGGGGAAAATTCCAACGGCTCGAAATGTAGTTATTATTTAGTCATAAGCTCGTGTTAATACTTTTCATTGGTTAAATATTAACACATCCCCCGCCAACGGCTAATCTCAGAACGTCCATCGTAGTGCTAAGCTCTTTCTTACCTTTTTTGTTTTTTTGATTCCGTCATAGGCCCCGCTAAATCCGTTTAAAATCCGCGTTCATTTGGTTCGACACAAACACGGGATCCGACATTACAAAACGCCGAAGACGGCGACGCGATCCGACCAGCCATTTTGGAGAACGAGAGCAAAACGTTACAATGGGGGATGCGGAGAGCAAAACAACAAACCGAGATAATGGCTTCCAAAGTTGATCGCTAGACAGGAAACGGAGGCGGGACAAAAACCGGAAACAGTATTATTTCGTTTCCGGTCCGCCCCCTTCGAAACCGGAAGTGCAAAAAAAATCCGGAATCTGCACCTGCACGATTTAACATGGGAAAACACCCGCTCCGTAGGACTACGGGATTGGCGGTTAACGGTTGGATTTAACGGCAATAGTGTTAATGAAACCCACACACAATTAAACCCCCCCCGCCCCCCCACTACACGCTTGTAGATCTTCGAACTTCATTGTGACACTGTTGTAAGACGAAGCAAAAATGTACAACCCAAAAAGCTTTAAAGGTCACCGGCTTCGAATGCTATCAGTGCATTGAATGGGAGATTATCACGTTTTATGAGACCATTGAATGGGCGAGTAGGCGACGAGTGGGCGATATACTGACCTACTCTGAGGCGGAGCAGTCCGCACGACATGATTTACCATTCTGTGCCTATCGGTACATAACCCCAACGGCGCTTTAGCTCGCTCGGTGGTCCCTCACGCAGTTCCAGTTCGCTTGAGACTGCGTGCCTCCGTCATGGGCCCAAACCGAAACCGAAACCGAAACTGAACTTTTTAAGTCATCTCCGTCGGTAGGTCAGTATGTCTCCTACTGTACTTCGCCCATTCAATGGTCTGATAAAAGGTGATAATGTCCCATTCAGTGCATTCATTAACCCATTGAGACCTGAAGTCGATTCTACATGTCTCCTAAAGCTCAACAGTTTTCTGAAAAACGTATGTTTCTATATCAGTGGTGCTCAAACTTTTTCATGTCAAGGACCCTCAACATGATATGTATTTGACCGCGGAACCCCATCAAAATATGTTGTTCCAGGGACCCCCCAGAAGCAACGATTTGAGTTAAAAATGTTCGCTTTGAAAATATATATATTCGAAGATTTGCACATATTTTCACGATTTTTCAAAAATAGCAGATCTACAAGCTCGTAGCGCGGCACTCGGTGCCGCGCTATGAGCTTGTATATCTGCTATTTTTGAATAGCCAAAGTGTGAAATAATGCTTTTTAGCTCAAATCAAAACAATGATGCGTTCCAGGTCTCAATGGGTTAATAGTATCCGAATGGGGTGAAAAGGTTGAACAACGGATATACAAGGTTTCTGCCGACAGCGACAATATTCTCCGGTATTTTTCTTCAGGAGAAGAGGAGCCTGATTAACATTTTTGCTGCACGACACAATAAAAAACTGCAGTTTCACGGAATTTAGCCAAACTGGTGTTATGAGCATCATTGCTGCGGATGATAACTGACTTAGATTAACAACAACAATGTAACTACAGGCATGTATAGCATCATGTGATTAACACATGAACCCTAGCATCGATTTTCCTGACATGATGACATAATGGGTCGAACATTCTGCAAAAATAGCAACGTGGCATGTTGCGATATCTAAGCCAGCCATTGCATAGACCATATAGGTCTTTAACAGGGGTTCCGGGACAAGGGGTCCTCAGAGTTACTATGGGGGGGGCGCTATTTTTTTTTACATTAACCATTTGAACCCTAGCATCCCTGTTCAAGGAGGTACATTAGCCCAAAACAGCCGATCTAGCTCACAACGTGTTGTGCTGCGAGCCTACGACGTGTTGTGAGCTTGTAAATCGGCTATTTCTGGCAAGGAGGTTTGGTGTAGAGGGAAAAAACGAGCAGACCAAGCACAGAGCCAAATGCCAACAAAGGAACAAACAATAACCATCTCTCTCTCTCTCTCTCTCAGCTAAGGGGTTCTTGACCTGAAAAAGACCCCAGCATAGACGTTGTTTTTGTGTGCTTCCTCTAATAAGCCCTTTTCACGGCAGTACATAGCAACTAGCAAGTAAACAAAAGTGAAGGTAAAGTCATTAAGTGTGAGTGCATTCCATTTAGGTGTTACTGAATGCCAGCATAACTCCTGTCCAGTTATCATACTGGCACACACAAACTCATTAGTGAAATGCACACAATTAACCTCAGTACCTTCAGCTGCGTTCCCTTGTCAAAATATGCACTGTGAAAAAAAGGCACACAAGCCTGGTCTCATGGCAAACTGTTGTACTAGAGACGTACTGTATTTTGACATTAAAGGACCACATTTCAGCCATTTTCATTATAAGATGGCACAATTTCTCAGTGTCAGAGTCTCAATGGTGGGCTGTGGACAGTTCAGAAACGTGCCGACCAGTGACACAATAAATTAGGATTCCAAGCTAATATAAAGTACAGCCTTTCTCTTCCTGAAAAGTTACTACGCTATAATAGAAGCGATTGTTCTTGAATGAAAAATGTTTTAAAGTTTGAAATCGTTGTACAATGGTGGCGTAGAAAAATAGTGAAAATAGCAGATCTGCAAGCTCACAACACGTCGCCTTGTGAGCCTGTAGATCGGCTATATTTGTTTTTTTTTAATAATCGTTGATTAATTGTAATCGAGGCAAAAGTTTGAAAGAATCGTGATATTAAATTGAAATCATATCGCCCGCAGCGGTGGTTCTCAAACTGTTCTGGATCAGGGCCCACTTGAAAATCTCAAAAGCATTCGATGGCCCACCCATCTGACCACTTACTAACACATTGAGTGCCAAAAACGGTCCAGTTTCATGGGGAAAAAAGTTTTTTTGGCACTCAATGTGCCAAAAAAACTTTTTTTTCCCCAACTACTTGAAAAGGGTACAAAAATGGTTAAAAACAGCCGGCACTGGCTGTACCCTTTTTAAAAAAAAAACTCTGGCACTCAATGTGCTAAGTGGTTAGATGGGTGGCCCATGTGCATTTTCATTTCAATAAGCAATCAATTGATCGTGTATATAATGATTTGGGGGAATTCAGGCGTGTATATACCAGTGGTTTGAGAACCACTGGTATATTGCACCACATATTTCCGGGGGACTGGTTTTCGTGGCATAATAGACCCAATCCCCCATTGAAAACGCTGTGCGCACAACCCTGTCTCAAAGTTCAGCCTTTTTTTTCCCTCACACGCTATAACAGTATCATACTCTCTCCTCCGCTCACTTCTGTCACTGTGTGCGCTGTCTTTCTATAAAGCTGAAATGTTATTCATATAATCCCTTAATAGGACCCCGGTGGGGTGTATTTGTGTTCGACAGCCTGGCCTCTATCAGCTGGACTCAGAGGGGGGGAGAGAGAGAGCAGGCGGGTAAGCTCCATATTTTCTAAATCATACCGTTTTATATAAATGGCTTTTGCTTCTGTGGCTAGGGGACCACTCTGGATCGGGGCAGCACAATGCTTCAATACAACTGACTCACTTCTAGAGAGTGGAATGAAACCGTGTGCCAAAAAAAAAAAGAGTTACAAATCCATAGTGCTAATGTAACTCTGGGAAGCGTGCAAACGGAACCAAATGGACCCGTAAGGGTCCATTTGGTTCCGTTTGCACGCTTCCCAGAGTAGGATTTTACTGTGAGTTAAATTAGCCTAACACTGAGGATTTAACTGCGTATTTTCTGAGTTAAATTAGCCTAACACTGAGGATTTTAACTGCGTATTTTCTGAGTTAAAGGAGCTACACCATGAATTTAAAAAATTATAATAATATTTAATATCATATTGTTTATGTCCCTCAAACGTTTTTCAAAAGGTTTGAGCCTAAATCAAGCCTCAGATATACTCATTCCAACTAACTTCTCTCTGGCTTATAAAGCACTTTCACCTGCAATACCACATGGTCCTGTTAGGCACGGGGCGCTATTGAGCCAGTTTGTATGCATGTTATTTCTTGGTTCTGTGAGGAAAAAGTAAAAATAAGAAAAATGTTTAAAACATTTTTTTTTCCAACTTTTTTTTTTTTTTTTTTAACAGAAAAACGGGAGGAATTGTTCCCAGACGTGACGTAGGCAGGGGGAACAAATCTGACAGACTTTTTTTTTTCAGACCAATTTACATAAAAAACACAGATAGCCTATGAAAGCCTGCATGCTCGAAGTCGGGTATTTGTTGGAACAGAAGAGAGGTGGGGGAGACCAAAAACACACAAAAATGAAGAAAAAGTTAAAATTCATGGTGTAGCCCCTTTAAATTAGCCTAACACTGAGGATTTTAACTGCGTATTTTCTTTCCCCTGTCTAACTTGGACTCAAACAAGACGTTGGCCCTGAGGCCGGACTTGGACAGCGCTGACCGACCGACCAGACTTGCGGCTGCCAAACTGGGGAGGAAAACTTCCACACACACGCACACACGCACACGCACACGCACGCGCACGCACACGCACACGCACACGCACACGCACACGCACACGCACACACACACGCACACGCACACACACACACACACACACACACACACACACACACGAGATAAGAGCCAAGAATTTTCAGCGTTTCTTGCACAAACATCTGGAGGCGCGGCCCATGTCCCTGCTTTTTAAAATTCACAATCCAAAGCCATCTGTAATCCTCCTATTGATTCCAAACAGGGAAAGATGTTGTTCACCCCCTCAATCCTTTTTGTCACCCAGTTGTTTTGCTTTGCACATTCACACCATACTGTACACAAGCGCACGTACACACACACACACACACATACACATACACACACACACGCGCGCTTGTATAACTATATTTGTGAGGACATCAGCATTTTAGGACGGTAATTTTATGTATGCCATTTTTTTTACCCTAACTAAGCCACACAGAAAATAGCAGAAAATACCCTAACCCTAAATCCAACCTTTTCCTAATAGAGGATATGCGTGTGACATCATCATCAAACCCGGAAGTTATGCAGGAATGCCTACTGAGTGTCAAAAAAATACTTTCTGGCCTTGACAGCCCATGCATCCAAACAGAAAAGTCATATCTGATTGCATTAAACAACATTAAACAATGTTAAACTCACTTTGCATGTTGCTTTGCCACTCGATTTGCCACTCGATGTGCCATTCACTTTAAGCATGCGCATATCCTCTATTGTATACGCCTGAATCCCCAAATCGCTTTCTTTACGATAAAACAATTTTTTTCCTTGTGAGGACCAGGAAAACGGTCCTCACAATGTCTATTTCTCAAATCCTATTATACTTGTGGGGACATTTGGCCGTCACAAGTATAGCAATACAAGTGCGCGCGCACACACACACACACACACACACAAACACACACACACAAACAGTGGTGGGCTCATGCAAGGCTTTCCAAAACCAGATTGAGGACATTAGCGTTGTGAAAGAGGCCCGGTGGGGGGGGGGGGGGTGTATTTAATGTGCTTGGCACACAGTGTCACATATCCCCCCCCAGATCACTGTAATCCTGGCCAGCCCATAGCAGCAGATTACCTATCCTTCTTCACTTCCAGCCCTGATGGGAACCGAGCCCACTAGCTGCGGATGATGGGGGAGAGAGAGAGAGAGAGAGAGAGAGATGGGAAAATATACCCAGAGAGAGACTTTTACTTTTAAAATACCCTTTATTTAAACAGTGCTACTCCAGGAACTCTATCTTCACATTATCCCATTGAGACCTGAAGCCGATTCTACATGTCTCCTAAATCTCAACAGATTTCTGAAAAACGTATGTTTCTATATCAGTGGTGCTCAATCTTTTTCATGTCAAGGACCCCCAAAATTATATGTATTTGGTCGCGGACCGCCATCAAAATATCTTGTTCCAGGGACCCCCCAGAAGCAAAGATTTGAGTTAAAAATGTTCGCTTTAAAAATGTATATATTCAAAGATTTGCACACATTTTCATGATTTTTCAAAAATAGCAGATCTACAAGCTCATAGCGCGGCACTCGGTGCCGCGCTATGAGCTTGTATATCTGCTATTTTTGAATAGCCCAAAGTCTAAAAATTACACAGTTCCAGGTCTTAAAGGGTTAAACAGTGCTACTCCAGGAACTCTATCTTCACATTATACAATATAGTTGTTTTAGGTTTGTTGTTCGTAGATGAATGCTCTACTTAATCATATAACAGCGTCACGCAAAAGTAGTGAAACTAGCAGATCTACAAGCGCACGGCACGGTTGCATCGCGACGTACTGTGAGATTGTAGATTGGCTATTTTGATTTTTTTTTCCTTATAAAAAAATCATAATAAAAAATACAGTGCAGTACAAGCACCAAAACAAACGTGTTCTTGGCACTTTTACCTACAAATAAACAACACAAACAAACACTTAACTCCTCATCCTCCACTGAACAGATGAGGTCATTGCAGAACCACTGTCTGTCATACACAAACATCCTTTGTATCGCTTTATGAAATGTCAAATGTACCCAGAATACATTTACTAGATACGAATACTTGTATCTTGTTTCATCTTGCAAGACGCATTGACATTTTTGCTTCACCACACTAGTTAGACACACACAGAGAGAGAGAGAGAGAGAGAGAGAAAAAGAAAGAAAGAGAGACAGAGAGACAGAAAGAGAGACAGAGAGAGAGAACGGAGGCAGCGAGAGAATGGAGTCCGTTGAGCGGGTGCCAAGTCCAAGTGGGATGACTGTGCCGTCCCACTGTGTCTGTTAGCCCATAGCACTGTGTCTGTTAGCCCATAGCACTGTGTCTGTTAGCCCATAGCACTGTGTCTGTTAGCCCATAGCACTGTGTCTGTTAGCCCATAGCACTGTGTCTGTTAGCCCATCCCACTGTGTCTGTTAGCCCATAGCACTGTGTCTGTTAGCCCATAGCACTGTGTCTGTTAGCCCATAGCACTGTGTCTGTTAGCCCATAGCACTGTGTCTGTTAGCCCATAGCACTGTGTCTGTTAGCCCATAGCACTGTGTCTGTTAGCCCATAGCACTGTGTCTGTTAGCCCATAGCACTGTGTCTGTTAGCCCATCCCACTGTGTCTGTTAGCCCATAGCACTGTGTCTGTTAGCCCATAGCACTGTGTCTGTTAGCCCATAGCACTGTGTCTGTTAGCCCATCCCACTGTGTCTGTTAGCCCATAGCACTGTGTCTGTTAGCCCATAGCACTGTGTCTGTTAGCCCATAGCACTGTGTCTGTTAGCCCATAGCACTGTGTCTGTTAGCCCATAGCACTGTGTCTGTTAGCCCATAGCACTGTGTCTGTTAGCCCATAGCACTGTGTCTGTTAGCCCATAGCACTGTGTCTGTTAGCCCATAGCACTGTGTCTGTTAGCCCATAGCACTGTCAGCGGAACTCTGGCTGCTAAACCTCTGCAGCAGAAACACAATAGATCTAAACATCAACATCAACTCTGGAGGCCATGGAGGAGGAACGCTATACCATGGGCTCCCAGCCCGTTGCCCAGTCGAGCCTCACTGCCCCTGGGCATAAACTCTTGCTTTATGAGCCCCCCCCCTCAGCGCTGCATGGCTGGCACCTGGTGTGTTTTATTCCTTTTTGGTTCTTTCATTCGATCTATCGGAGCAAGTAAAAGAGGGAGAAGAAAGGATGAGTGAGCAGATATATGAGAGAGAGACAGAGAGAGAGAGAGAGAGAGAGAGAGAGAGAGAGAGAGAGAGAGATACTTATTCGTGCACCGAGAATAGCAGACCTACAAGCTTACAACGCGTCGCGTCCGCGACGCGTTGTAAGCTTGTAGGTCTGCTATTCTCGGCTAGAGAGAGACATAGAGAGACAGAGAGAGAGAGAGAGAGAGAGAGAGAGAGAAAGAGAGAGAGAGAGAGAGAGAAAGAGAGAGAAAGAGAGAGAGAGAGAGAGAGAGAGAGAGAGAGAGAGAGAGAGAGAGAGAGAGAGAGAGAGAGAGAGAGAGAGAGAGAGAGAGAGAGAGAGAGAGAGAGAGAGAGAGAGAGAGCGCAGATGGCAGAGAAAGCAGTGCTACAGCCAACACAGCATAAAAGTGCACCTTTTTTTTTACCAGTGCCAGCAGGCATTAATCACACCCTATACTGTAGCCTCTCTCTCTCTCTCACACACACACACACACACACACACACACACACACACACACACACACACACACACACTTGTGTTATACTGCCACCAGTCTGCCTCATTGTGAGAATACACCACTGCAATGTACCTCACTGCATGGGAGCGAGAGAGGCAGGGAGACAGAGAGAGAGAGAAGGTGGTGTGTGTGTGTGTGTGTGTGTGTGTGTGTGTGTGTGTGTGTGTGTGTGTGTGTGTGTGTGTGCGAGGTGTTTTACATTTGTCAGCCAGCCAGCTATGTTGACTATGTGTGCCTTAACTGTTATTTGGCACGCATTGCATGCACACACACGCGCACACACACACACAGTCTATCTTTTCCCTACACGGTGTGATGGTCTCTAACAGAACAGAAGTTGCTTCTCTCTCTCTCTCTCTCTCCCTCTCCTAAGGCAGAGACAGTGCAGCTCAAGGCTGAACAGCACCAGTAAAGCAAATATGACATTTCATTTGTCCATTAGTCCAATCAATAGTGTCTGCTGGCCCTGACGTAACACGGTATAGCTGGAGCAATGAGCTCCACATGCACAGTCTGTCTGCCTGCCTCTGTCTGGCTTTTTAAAGGGTCTACACCATGAATTTAAAAAATAATAATAATATTTAATATCATATTGTTTATGTCCCTCAAACGTTTTTCAAAAGGTTTGAGCCTAAATCAAGCCTCAGATATACTCATTCCAACTAACTTCTCTCTGGCTTATAAAGCACTTTCACCTGCAATACCACATTGTCCTGTTTGGCACGGGGCGCTATTGAGCCAGTTTGTATGCATGTTATCTCCTGGTTCTGTGTGGAAAAAGTAAAAAAAAAAAAAAAAAAAAAAATTAAAAAAAATTAAAACAAAACTTTTTTTTCTTTTCTTTTTTTTTTGGAACTGAAAAACGGGAGGAATTGTTCCCAGACGTGACGTAGGCAGGGGGAACAAATCTGACGGACTGTTTTCAGACCAATTTACATAAAAACCACAGATAGCCTATGAAAGCCTGCATGCTCGAAGTCGGGTATTTGTTGGAACAGAAGAGAGGTGGGGGAGACCAGAAACACACAAAAATGAAGAAAAAGTTCAAATTCATGGTGTAGACCCTTTAAGATACTAGAGGTTCGGGTCCTCAGACCCACGTCATGCACTTTGTCTGCCGCCGTTTTTTCCTTTGCACATGCAGTGTTTTGTGTTTGTTGATGACGTGTATCAATGTGTTAATTTGTTATGCTACCGTATGTTGATGAATACATAGGACAACAACTTGCAATGGGCCTGGTCTACAAGATACGCCATACCACACAGACACTCCATGTACCTGTCAAACTACTTCAAAAACCTCAATCAAGTCCACAATCACAACACTAGAGGGAGCTCCACTAAATCACGTTCAACCCAGATTTGGCTCAAACGAGGGGTTAAATTCGTTCGTCCTGCTATGCCTCAAAAATGTGCAATGCCCTACCAACAGTAATATAGGAGTGTAAATCCTCCTTTTACAAAAAAAGAGCACTTACAGGTGGCTGGAATTTGGAACTGGCCCCTGCATGTAAAAAGTCCTTGACCAAAGTTCCAAAGATCCAAAGTTTGAGAAACACTGTTTTAGGTGTTACAGCAGCTCAGCTGTCATCATCAAAACCACAACAAAGAAGAAACAGACATCTAAAGAAAAACATTAAAATGCAGTAGGCTACCAACAACTGACATCCAAGAAATACAATACAAAAACAATACATTTCTTTTAGACAAGACATCCAGCAAATATTACAATACAGCACAATCACTGCCTCAGAGTAATGTGGACCATTTCAATTCCTGTACTTTCTTTGCTTTGTTTTTGTTGGTAAATGAAAACCTACGCTGGATGATTAACAAGACTGAAAAAAACACCCGAGTGCTTCTTAGCCCATTAAGACCGATTCTACAACAGTTTCCTGACAAACGTATCACTGGTGCTCAGACTTTTCAAGGAGCCCCAAAATTATATGTATTTCACCACGGACCCCCATCTCAAAATATACTGTTCCAGCGACCCCCAGAAGCAACATTTTGAGTAAAACAAATTGCTTTAAAAATACATATATTCAAAGATTTGAACAAATGTTCACGATTTTTCAAAAATAGCAGATCTACAAGCTCATAGCGTGGCACGAAGTGACGCGCTATGAGCTTGTAGATCTGCTATTTTTTGTTTCTTCGAAAATGACAAGGATGCTTTGCCGGTTTGATGCTTCCCCTATTTTAGACTTTCAAAAAGCACAGAAAAGATGTCAAAGTAGGGATGCCAGGTTGAAAGTGGTTAAGAAATCTGATTGATCCCCGTGGTTCTCCCCTGTGTAGAGGATACTATCCTTTTTTATTGGGTTTCGCCTGAAGGCATTTTGGAAATCGTTCCTGTCGGGCAGAAACCTTGTATCTCCATATTTTTTTATGTTTCACGACGCGTTGTGAACTTGCAATCGTCGATCGACTATTTTCACTATTTTAAAATGTTCTTAAAAATAATAATACATTTTTGGACATACGGTTTTGGGCCATACAAGGTTTCCACCCGACATCAATGAAATAGTGACACACAAATACACTAGTAATCCTGGGTGCCTGTCTTTCACAGCAAATCACCTTTATACTTCATCGTCTGACAGAACATGGCCGATCTGCATTTACTCAAAGATGAGCATGGATTTGCACGTACGCCGGTACTTATGGAAGATGGGGGAGGTTGACAAGTTACAGCCCTAAACGGCCTGTTTCACAAACTAAGCCTGACACAATTATTACATAATTGCGATTATTTGAGATAATTGCAATTATTTTTGCACAATCGTCCATGTTGAAAAATGTTCATACATTTTCAAAAGTGTTAAAAAATAGCGCATCTACAAGTTCACAATGCTATTTTTTAACATTTTGAAAGTATATAAGTTTTAAAATAAGGCCTATTTTGGGTACATTATTTATTTTGATTATTAGTACCAGTCATTTCTTTGTACATTTAAATCATTTGTTATATTCTGTCCCGTACAATTTTTATGTAGCCTAAAAGGCAAACGTGCAAAGCCGAAAGCACAATGAAATTGTTAATCGCAATTATTTGTATGAAAATGAATAATCAATGAAAATGTCATGATCGTGACAGTCACAACAATAAAGATAAGAGTCCCTGAATGACTAGTCAAAGCTAATCGGTGGTGTCAGTAAATGTGCAAAATGCATAATCAAACCCTGATACCCCCTTCAGATAAGACATACCTAATTAAAACATTAATTAAATGAATACCCATTAACATGAATGCATGACATCAATAATGAGTTTTGTATTCCTTCAGAAACATGTTTAATTCATTGACATGGCATGTTAAGCCTCATGTTCAAAAATCCTCAAAGCAACATGGAAGGAAATAACCTGGCTTGCCTCGACATGAATGAAATTAATTAGCCTTGAGTGACTTTGCAATAAAAGCTAACCACAGTACCTTATTTGTGTGTGTGTGCCCTAACACAACCTAAAACGGTAGGGTTGATTCGGGACGTTTCCTTTTAACAATGTAAGCATATTTGGGAGCTGTATGCAGAGCTATACTCTCCACACATATGTGGGAGCTGTATACTGTACAGCATTGGTTCTCAAAGTGGGGTCCGGGGACCCCCAGGGGTCCTTGGGGGGGTTCCAGGGGGTCCCCAGCAGAATGTGTTAATAAAGCATCACAATTTTATCACTTTAACCTTTTACACTTTGGTTATTCAAAAATAGCAGATCTACAAGCTCATAGCGCGGCACCGAGTGCCACGCTATGAGCTTGTAGATCTGCTATTTTTGAAAAATCTTGAAAATTTGTGCAAATCTTTATATATATATTTTTAAAGTGAACATTTGTAACTCAAATCTTTGCTTCTGGGGGTCCCTGGAACAACATATTTTGAGATGGGGGTCCGCGGCTAAATACATATACATTTTGGGGGTCCTTGACATGAAAAAGTTTTGAGTACCATTGGTATACAGAGCTATACTCTCCGCACACACAGGGGACGGAGCACTCTTGAGGGGCCATTCTGATCAAATCCTTTTAAAATCCACAACTGTAAAAAAAAATAGCAAACTGTCACTTATTGAGCCAAGCAAACCGCAAGACAAGCTTGTTCTGAAGGACACAGAACGTGATACAACGGACAAACCAAGGACAGTACGCGTCACTCTACGTGCATTGATTGGTGAATGGCTCAGCACTACCGCCCACGGACAGTCAGTGACAGGCCATGTGTGTGCTGTGATCCAGCACCATGCCTTTATACACAGGGATAAAAAAAAACCAGGAGAGCAAAGCAGCACGCAGAGCCGCAGCCTGGCTGTCTCCACAGAGGCCAGTGTGTTTGCAGTTCAGCCATTAATACCAACACTACAGACACAGCCATAGATGTGAAGAGATAGAACGCACAGAGAACGTAACAATGGAATAACGAGCTACAGCAGGGTTCCCCAATAGGCGGCCCGCGGGCCATTTGCGGCCCGCGAGAGGCAACTGTGCGGCCCGCGACGACTCCTGGCATAAAAAAAGAAAATTGCTGCTGATTTCGGGCGCGCGGGAGGGCGCGAGGCCACCGGCCCTCAGCTTGCCACCCGAGACAGATTTTGGCCCTTGGGGAAAACTAATTGGGGAACCCTGAGCTACAGTATGCTGTTGACAAACGAGTTATGATTTGCGTAGAACACACCGTCTCGTTACGCAGTCGCAGTCGAACACAAATGGCTCGACTCTCGCGGCGAGAGAGAGAGAGAGAGAGAGATATTTGCATTTGGCGATAATCTAAGTAGACACGACTGTACAGTGAGGGGATATAGTACTGTAGTAACAAGACTATACAAAATACTAGAATACAAAATACAAGCAACACAAGCTCAGGTCAATACTAGGATGCAATGGAATAGCATTTTACGTCCTTTTTGACATGTTTTATGAGACAATTTAAAACACTTTTTTCTTTTGATAGATATATCATCATCGAAGAAATATAACGATGAAAAATGTACAAACAAAAACAGCCCTTAACCCACCTGGAACTGTGTCATTTTTAGATTTGAGCTAAAAAGCATTATTTTACACTTTGGGCTATTCAAAAATAGCAGATCTACAAGCTCATAGCGCGGCACCGAGTGCCGCGCTACGAGCTTGTAGATCTGCTATTTTTGAAAAATCGTGAAAATGTGTGCAAATCTTTGAATATATATATTTTTAAAGCGAACATTTTTAACTCAAATCTTTGCTTCTGGGGGGGTCCCTGGAACAACATATTTTGATGGGGGTCCACGGCCAAATGCATATAATTTTGGGGGTCCTTGACATGAAAAAGATTGAGCACCACTGATATAGAAACATGCGTTTTTCAGAAAACTGTCGGGATTTAGGAGACATGTAGAATCGGCTTCAGGTCTCAATGGGTTAAAACACTTTTTCTTTTGATAGATATCATCATGGAAGAAATATAACGATGTAAAATGTACAAACAAAAACAGCCCTTAATGAGATGTAAGGCCCGGGGCGCTCCCTTTGCCCACGTTGTAGCTCCACTGCTGGCATGATGACCTCAAGATTACTAGTGCGTTTATGCGTGACTTTTTCCAAAATGCTTTCAAGAGAAAGAGTGCTCGGTATCAAATTTCCATTTATTTATGTTTATTTATCCGTGTTTGTACTCAAATGTTTCTTTGTTGGTGCAGTTACAGATGAGTTCAAGTTGTGCTAAATGCTGTACACTAGATTTATTTTCTTTCCGTTTGCCTG
>NW_028155700.1:15000-17500 GCF_963454915.1 Gymnoscopelus microlampas | reverse complement strand
CCAGGGGCCCGGAAGGCCGACTGGTGCCATCGGGTAGCTAGGGACCATGCCCGGGATGAGGCTCCATCCTGGGGCAGAGCCGGGGCGCCGAGGGGCCCGAAATCCTGGTTCTCTGGAAAAAATCGAAAATTCTTCTAAGTGCCCAGGGCCCTAGAGGAGGCCAGGACGAGCCTTCCTGCCTCCGTCATTTTTCCTCCAGGGGCCCGGAAGGCCGACCGGTGCCATCGGGTAGTTGTAGCCCAGGACGGAGGCCTGGGTCCTGGGCAGGCGAGGGGTCCGGAGGGGCCCCGAGTCATGGTTCTCCAAAAAAACGGAAAATGTCGGCGAGTGCTGGCATGGGCTCCAGGGGTCCCCGGGGACCCCCTGGAGGACCCCCGGCCGAAAACCTCAACCTTTTTCGGGCGCCCCGAGCTTGTCGATCGGCTCTTTTTGGGGCTAAAAGCGGCGGGTACCGCCCGGGCCCTGGGTCGCCCGGGGCCGGCGGAGGGCTCGTTGGATCCGGGCCGGCGCTGCGCACGCGGGCGGTGCCCTCCCCGGCCCCGGGCGCCGCCGCCGGGGCAAACGGCGGCCGAAAAACCCCCGAAAAGCTGGCATTTCTTCAGAGTCCAGAGCTCCCAGGGAGCCCTGGGCTGCCGGCCCCTCCCATGCGTGAAATTTCGCATGGGGGGAAAGTGGCAACTTGTGCCATCGGGTAGCTAGGGACCATGGCCGGACATGGTGCACCATTTTCGGGGGCGCCCCGCGCCTCGCAGGGCCCGAAATCCTGGAGCTTTCGGAAAAAGCCGGGATTTCTTCTAAGTCCAGAGCTCCCAGGGAGCTCTGGGCTCTCTGCCCCTCCCATGGGTGAAATTTCTCTCCCGGGAGTCCCGGCCACTTTTGCCATCGGGTAGCTAGGGAGCATGGCCGGACATGGTGCACCATTTTCGGGGGGCGCCCCGCGCCTCGCACACCCCCCAAATCCTGGAGCTTTCGGAAAAAGCCGGGATTTCTTCTAAGTCCAGAGCTCCCAGGGAGCCCTGGGCTGCCGGCCCCTCCCGTGCGTGAAATTTCTCTCCCGGTAGTCTCGGCCACTTTTGCCATCGGGTAGCTAGGGAGCATGGCCGGACATGGTGCACCATTTTCGGGGGCGCCCCGCGCCTCGCACACCCCCCAAATCCTGGAGCTTTCGGAAAAAGCCGGGATTTCTTCAGAGTCCAGAGCTCCCAGGGAGCCCTGGGCTGCCGGCCCCTCCCATGCGTGAAATTTCTCTCCCGGTAGTCTCGGCCACTTTTGCCATCGGGTAGCTAGGGAGCATGGCCGGACATGGTGCACCATTTTCGGGGGCGCCCCCGCGCCTCGCACACCCCCCAAATCCTGGAGCTTTCGGAAAAAGCCGGGATTTCTTCTAAGTCCAGAGCTCCCAGGGAGCCCTGGGCTGCCGGCCCCTCCCATGCGTGAAATTTCTCTCCCGGTAGTCTCGGCCACTTTTGCCATCGGGTAGCTAGGGAGCATGGCCGGACTTGGTGCACCATTTTCGGGGGCGCCCCGCGCCTCGCAGACCCCCCAAATCCTGGAGCTTTCGGAAAAAGCCGGGATTTCTTCAGAGTCCAGAGCTCCCAAGGAGCTCTGGGCTCCGCCATGGCTCCCTCCTTTGAAATTCTCTCCCGGGAGTCTCGGCCACTTTTGCCAGCGGATAGCTAGGGACCCTGCCCGAGAACGGGGCATGGTCCCGGGGCAGTGTGGGCGCCGCGAGGCGCCCCTTTGTCCTGGATCTCCGCGTGGTACCTCCCCGTCCCCACCCCGGGGCCCTGGAGGCGCCCGGCTCGCCCTTGCCTCCCTCCTTTGAAAAAGTCTCTCGGTAGAGACGGCCACTCGCTCCAGAGGGTCCCTATGGAGCTCGGCCGCGGCGAGGCCCGGCACGAGGCTCCGTCCCGGGGCGCTCGGGCGGGCCGAGCCGGGCGCCGGTGGGTGGTGGCCATGGGTCCCCTTTCCCCCTCCCCGATAGGGGGGAAAGAACCAGGAAATTGGAGGCCACGCTGGCCATCGGGTGTATGGGAAGAGAGAGGCCTCCGGATCGGGCACGGCCGGGCGGTCGTGCGCCCTGGAGCTCCTCCGCGAGCCTGGCAGAAGCTGGGCTTCTCCGTGGCCCCCTCCTTTGAAATTCTCTCCCGGTAGTCTCGGCAACTTATCCCAGAACGAGTGTATGGAACCGGCGTGCGGACGCCGAGGCTGGGGCCGACGGCGAGGCTCCGTCTCGGGGCCGCCCGGGCGGGCCGAGCCGGGCGCCGGTGGTGGTGGCCATGGGTCCCTTTCCCCCTCCCCGATAGGGGGGAAAGAACCAGGAAATTGGACGCCACAGTGGCCATCGGGTGTATGGGAAGAGAGAGGCCTCCGGTCGGGCACGGCCGGGCGGCCGTGCGCCCTGGAGCTCCTCCGCGAGCCCGGGAGAAGATGGGCTACTCCGTGGCCCCCTCCTTTGAAATTCTCTCCCGGGCAGACCGGCAACTCGTGCCAGCTCGAG
>NW_028155701.1:0-15288 GCF_963454915.1 Gymnoscopelus microlampas | reverse complement strand
AAAATAGCAGATCTACAAGCTCATAGCGCGGCACTCGGTGCCGCGCTATGAGCTTGTAGATCTGCTATTTTTGAATAGCCCAAAGTGTAAAATAATACTTTTTAGCTCAAATCTAAAAATGACACAGTTCCAGGTCTCAATGGGTTAATCTAATCACCTCACACACACGGCTTCCTCCAGGTGTATTACTGTACAGTGAGTGTAATGCGTAGAGAGAGATGGGGGGGGGTGCTTGATAAGCAATATTGATCAGAGACAGTGATTGCCACTCTGTGCCCTGCCTTGAATGGCTAATCTCTTTTCACACAGGTCATTGTTGAAGAAAAGAGGAAGGGGCCCCGCGTGCCGCACGCGCTTAACCACGGCCAATCTGCAAATTGTTTTCAACGTCGTGGGGGCGCCGAACGCAGACCGATAACGTCTACCGTGTGAAATTGTGTCTCCCAGTTGTTGTTGACAAAAACTACGATGTTGATGATGATGATGATGACGGTAACGATGATGGTGATAATGAGAAAAAGACTATGGAGATAAAATTAGGCTTATGGTGTGCGAATTATTATGGTGTGCCATGTGGTAGTGGACTACATTTCAAATTAGTATGGTCTTACTCAGCAGTAAATCTACTGCATGTCTTTGGTTTTCACCCATCACCTATCAACCAACCCCTTGGGGCATATCTCTGACACCGAGGGGTTTGACCGGCTACGTTGAGTCCCTTACAATCAGCCCCCCCCCCCCCCCACCCCACCAAAACACACACACACACACAACCACCATCGCCTCTTTTTAATATGGGAGCTGGAGATGAAAAATGGTGTGCTTTTGTTTATTTGCCACCGATGCAAATGCGACCCAGAGCAGGATTAGTGAGTTCTCCATCTCTCTGCTGATAGCGGTGGGAAGAAAGAGAGGATTTTCATGCAAAAAAAGATCTCTCCCACCCTTGCTATGACAATTGCAATGCATCACTTCATAGACAGTTTTTAATCTGTTTCAAACCAACCACACTTTGAACTGCTGCGAAGGCGAGATATACAACTGTGGGCATATGCCTGTGTCTGTACGTGCGCTTCGCCGTGTGCGCGCGCGTGCGTGCGTGCGTGTGTGTGTGTGTGTGTGTGTGTGTGTGTGTGTGTGTGTGTGTGTGTGTGTGTACTTGTATGTGTTTTCCTGCGATTAATCTTTGGAGCTGGTTTAAGCACATTGCTGACACAGCACAGATCTCTCTCTCTCTCTCTCTCTTCCTCTCTCTCTCCCTCTCTAACTTTGTCTCTCTGTCTGAGTGTCCTTGGATTTACTAAGCTTTGAATAACAATAAGTTTGGATCTTAACCCATTAAGACCTGGAACTATGCCATTTTTAGATTTGAGCTAAAAAGCATTATTTTACACTTTGGGCTATTCAAAAATAGCAGATATACAAGCTCATAGCGCGGCACCGAGTGCCGCGCTACGAGCTTGTAGATCTGCTATTTTTGAAAAATCGTTTAAATGTGTGCAAATCTTTGAATATATATATTTTTAAAGCGAACATTTTTAACTCAAATCGTTGCTTCTGGGGGTCCCTGGAATAAAATATTTTGATGGGGGTCCGCGGCCAAATACATATCATTTTGGGGGTCCTTGACATGAAAAATATTGAGCACCACTGATATAGAAACATACGTTTTTCAGAAAACTGTTGGGATTTAGGAGACATGTAGAATCGGCTTCAGGTCTCAATGGGTTAATTCAGTGTTTTTAGTCCACTGTGTCAAACTTTTGCAATATGGCAGATTGAACTTAAAAGTCCAGCTGCAGTGGCTTTTTTGCGACCATTGTTGTGACGTTCCCATATAGCCCGTCCTCTCTACACTGCCTTGCATTGTTACCCGGGCACCATGAGGCAGAGAGAGAGAGAGAGAGAGAGAGAGAGAGAGAGAGAGAGAGAGAGAGAGAGAGAAGAGAGAGAGGCGGTGGCGAAGCACGTTTATGTTAGGTGCATATTGCCTATTTCTCATCTCAAATGTTTTCAGATGCATATTTCAGTGTACCGTTAAAAGTTTAAAACGAGAACGTTTGCGATGCACCGTCCGTCCGGCCGTCATCTTGGATTAGATTCAGAACAGAGTCGTAGCCCCGGCCTGTAGCGTCTCCATAATGACAATCAGCTGCATGTTGAGGATCATTGAGCTATCACACAGGTGAATGAAATTATGATTCATGATTATTCATAGGGGCTAGTTGATGCCATCACGCATTATGTTTTGGTTTGACGGAAGTGATTGGGGTTGGACTTACGGGGACAAAAACGTATTTATTTCGAATGTTTTGGCATCCATTGTTAACCCATTGACACCTGGAACGCATCTGTGTCACTTTAGATGTCTTTGGCTATTCAAAAATAGCAGATATACAAGCTCATAGCGCGGCACCGAGTGCCGCGCTATGAGCTTGTAGATCTGCTATTTTTGAAAAATCGTGAAAATTATTTTTTTAGATTTTTTTCCGAAAAACTATTAGGATTTAGATTTTTTTTGGAAGCGGCCTCAGGTCTTAAACGGTTAAATACATCTCCATTGTGACCACGGATATGCTCTAGTGTGAAAACCCTTTTTTTTATTTCATGTGGATCTCTATTCTGGGGGAAACATTGATTGATGAACATTGATTTAGAGGGGGGGGAGGGAAAGAGCGAACCAAGTACAGAGCTGTCCCCGGCCAACGTAAGTTTTAGGTTATCAAGTATAGAGAGTTTAAATATTGAAGCACAAAGCCTTAAGTCAGTGGCTCACGAGGTACGAGTAGATGCCTGGGACACGAAAGGTTCCCGGTTAGATTCCCAGCTCCTGATGGCTTCGTATCTATGTGATCTTGAGCAAGACATTGAACCGTTAACTACTGCTTGCATGGTTGCCTCTCCCGTCAGTGTGTGGGTGTGTGTGTGTGTGTGTGTGTGTGTGTGTGTGTGTGTGTGTGTGTGTGTGTGTGTGTGTGTGTGTGTGTGTGTGTGTGTATCGATGAATGTATCAAACATTCATTAATAATAGAATCCAGACAGACATAAATGTTTGTTTAAAGGGCTTTGTGTTAACAGCGCCATAGACATGCAGACCATTGAGAACCACCTAATCATCGCATGCTTTCAAAGTACAGTTTATAGAAAATAGTGGCCTTTCAGTACTTGCGGAACCACAGCTGGCTCAACTGAGCGTAACATTATTATGGTATGGTGATTGCCCATCAAATCATTGTTTTTAGTATTGATTCTCCATTAGGTGTTATGTTTATTTAGGTTGTAGAGGTTTCTTGGCATGGTTTAAAGTCACATTTGTTAAATAGGTTGTAATGAGTGAGTGTGTGATATGATATCACTTACAAGAGAGGATTTGTACCAAAAGTGATATGGAGCCCAAGAACGTCTCCTTGCACCTTTTATTCATATTAGGTGCATTCAATTTTACTGTATGTTATTTCCAAATGTATTCACAATTACAAAGCTTGACAACACAAAGATCTGGTGGTGTCACTAGTTTACAGAACTTAGTGTACTCTGTACACAGTAAAATCCTCCGTGTTCATTTGTCCATTTCTAAAGGCGCCATTTGGTTACCTTTTTATACTCTATCAGAGTTAAACACTCTCCAAAGCTAGCATTTCTGCTCCGACGGAGCACGTCCGCTCACTTCCCTTGGTATGTTTGTTTGATTCAACATATTCAGACGATCGCTTGTCAGATCAAGCCTCCATCTATCCGTCAACCATGGCCCTCAAACGAAAAGGAAGAAGAAACGGTGACAAACCCCCAAAAACCATCATCAGAACACGCTTCAGCCGTTGTCACTTGCGCGCGAGATACCACAAAACTCCAGAGTTTCCCCCCCCCCCCCCGTTTAGGATTTTTTTTGACTGACTACACAATTATCAAAGGGTGTGGGTGTATGACTGCATATCATAAAGAGGAAGAGAAAAGGGGTAAAAAAGAAGGGGAAAAAAAGAAAAACACGGGCCTGTTTATCTTTCCTTGCGCTCGCTGGCGTCCTGAGGAGAGTGCCTGGCTCCGGGGAGATACCAATAGGACGACACAAAGGAGAGATAAAGCGTTAAGACACTTTTTTTTTTTTTTGCTCATCAAATTTAATAAGCTTCATCTCAGAGGCGCAGGTATTCAGCACGATGCTTTCAGAGCAGAAGGTAAACACATCCATTCTGTAAGCTCGTGCCCAGATCCCCGAAAAAAACAAAACTCAAACCGGCAGCTGACACGCATTCTTAACATGTCAGGGTGACAATAAGATACATTATGAATAATAGAATAAACAGATATTTTCTCACATGCCTCTCTCTCTCTCTGTCTCTCTGACACCGCGGCTGCACGATAAAAACCCCACATCAGAAATACTTTACTTCCACTATTAACCCATTCAAACCGGGAACGCATCTGTGTGTCATTTTTAGATTTCTTTCTTTTCTTTATTCAAAAATAGCAGATTTACAAGCTCATAGCGCGGCACTCGGTGCCGCGCTATGAGCTTGTATATATCTTGAAATATCGTGAAAGTTTGTGGAAATCTTTGAAAATATATATATTTTAATGCCAACATTTTTAACTCAAATCTTTACTTCTGGGGGATTCTACAAATGTCTTCTAAATCCTAACAGTTCATGTCAAGGACCCTCGAAATTATATGTATTTGGCCACGGACCCCCATCTCAAAATATTTAGTTCCAGGGAGCCCCCCAGAAGTTGTTCATTAAAAATGTGCGCTACAGAAAAAAAATACATTCAAAGATTTGCACATATTTTCACGATTTCTTTTCTAAAAATAGCAGATCTACAAGCTCATAGCGCGGCACTCGGTGCCGCGCTATGAGCTTGTAGATCTGCTATTTTTAAAAAGCAAAAGAAATCAAAAAAAAAAAGACACCGATTATTTGCCGGCCTTTAATGGGTTAAATCACGCACACTACTCCGCCCCTCCATCGCTCCTTTACCTGTGCACCCCCTAAGGTGTCGAGTGACACCTAGCATTCTAGACGGCGGCTTTGACCGGGGATTTTAATCAGCCGTCATTACGGCTGCAGGAGAGAGAGAGAGAGAGAGAGAGAGGCGCTCCGGGCACAATAATGCTCACAAAGACAGGCTAAGGTGTGTGTTTGTTGGGTTGGGGGGGGGGGGGTCTTTGTGCTGTTAACGTGCTTCTCTCAGTGGCTGTGTGACAGCTTGACGGAGAGCCGACTGAAACACTGATCCACTGTTTCCCTTGTAGAGACATCAGGGGTTGAATGTGGAGGTGCCATGGCGCGCGTCGAAAAGCGCCTCAAAAGGTCTTGAATGCCGCACAACACCTGCAACACACGGCTGCTGTCGGCGGATTAGGGTGTCAAGTCGCACAATGCCTTTAGGGTGGGGTGGGGGGGGGTGGGGGGGGCCATTCTCCCCCCCCTCATCATACACTCTTTGATACACACCCCCCCCCCCCATTGTCAACCACTCTATTTCATTTATCAGCTCAATGAGGCATTAGGAGGGTGTGTATGTGGGGGGGGGGGTCTATGCCACATTATTGAAAAGTATTTATGTACCCTGAAAAATAAACAATTTTCAGTTAAAGTTAAATTTTGTGGGGGGGGATTATCCCTGTGACTGTGGTGAAGTGTCGTCTTCTGTGATTTCCGTTTGACATCTGCTCGCTCCGCAGGCCCGAGCCACACGGGAGGCAAGATGGCATCCGCGCTCTGCGGTGGAACGGACACGAGCGAGACGAGGCGACTTCGACGCAACGCCACAGACGGAGCTGTGGATCCAGAGGCAGAGGATGAGGACGACGACGACGCAGAGGATGTGCGGCGAGGAGAGAGTGTGCCGTGTTGTCGGGTATACCGTAGGAGAATTTGGCAACGCGGCAAAGAGAAGAGTGTTGGGGCCTTTGGCGTCGACACAAAGAACCATCCCTCTCCATCCAGCGTGGCTCCACACACACACCTCTCTGGCAGGCTACGCCAACAGAGGCTTTGTTTACACAGGCCTGTGCACTGCTGGCTACCTCAGAGAAGATAGGAGGAGAGAAGGAAGTACAGTAGATTCCGTGTGTGATAAATACGTCCTGCACTATGATGCCGCCCTTGGTGCACTATAAGCTCTGCCATCACCACTGGTTTATTATGAATTACACACTACGTTACACAGTACGCACTTTGAACATCTTTTTTTCTGTTTCTTTTTTTCCCCGTATGCTCCCCAAAGTAATCGTTTTGACAATCCCCCCATTCTGTCACTGCCAACCCTTGTTGGTCTTGGGGAGGGTGTAGATCAGTGGTTCTCAAACCTTTTCATGTCAAGGACCCCCAAATTGACACTTATTAGCCTGCGGACCCCCATAAGAGAAGATTTGTACGGCTCTATAGCAGTGATTCTCAACCATTTTAATATCAAGGACCCCCAGTTTGACATGCGTGACATACGGACCCCCATTTAATGGCATTTCTATCTCTGGGACCCCAATTTATATTGTAAAATCTATGTTAATGGTACAAATGGAACCAAATGGACCCGTTAGGGTCCATTTGGTTCCATTTGTACACTCTCAGAGTTACAGACCCATAAGGGTCCATTCCTAACTATCCATCATTTAGCTGGGGACCCCCTGGAACTCCCTCAAGGACCCCTGGGGGTCCCCGGACCCCACTTTGAGAACCACTGGTGTAGATAGCCACATGTCACCCGACAGTGCCGAGCTTTACTGGCAGGGCGCAACGAGTCAAGTGTGGACGAACATGCTATTCCTTCCCAGTTCCTCTCGCTGCTGAACAGGTGCCCCAATCAATCTGGAGGAGGCGCTAGCCTGCTAACATGCCCAAATTCAGGGATCGAACCCCCATTCTCCACTAGGGATGGAGCTCGAAACCCGATCCCACTACAAACCCGGTTCTGCATTTATCGAGACCCGGGTATCAATAAGCTTTGGGCTTGTCGAAGCCGTTAGCCGGTAATAGCGGCCCATGGCGTCATGTCTAAACATGTCTACACGATCAAGACAAGAGGCGATCAAGAAATACATCTAAATCACCCACGCTGGCACAAACATGTCGGTCTAAAAGTGTATTGATACCTGCCGACCAAAGCTCCCCGGGGAAACAATAGGAATTGTATTGGCTCACTATTAGATACATCGTCTTTTTAAGGGGCCGGATGATTCTGCCGGACCTCCGTGCGTGTAATGAGCCGATCTCCGTGAGGACGGCGGTCATGGAGAATATTCCATGATTTTTCAAAAGGTACAGTAAAATCGTTTTCCGCTGGCTGGCAAGGGGGCCGGAGACGGATGAATTAATTCATTCATTTCTGGCAGTGAATGAGTTAATACCAAAAATCGTAGTTGCTGCACTTTGGCTTTATGATGTACTCAAGACAAATCCTGCAGCACCAACGCCCTAAACATGTAGTGTTGTTGTTAGTACTGTAGGAATAAACACCCGGAAGGAAGTTGACTAAGAAAGGGGAGGAGGCAAACCGAGTTCCTGTTAACTTACTACCCAAAAAAGGAGGTGGTAATAAAAATAAAAAAAACAAGGGAACATTTTTTTTATCCTTTTTAACGAATGGGTTCTCAGATTGCTATACTAGTTACTTTTCAGTTTTAGCTCTAAATTAAATATCGTCGCCGAAAATATCTACAAGCTTGTAGATCTGCTATTTCCTGCGACGGTTTTCCCCACAACATGGATCCTGCATGTTTGTGTGGTTAATTTAATTGGAGCCAGCAGATGTAGCACTAGGCCTCATACTAAAAGTGTTAAATACAGCTGTTAGACTTTCTCCCCTGGTCTCATCCAGTGACTCTGCAGCAGAGCAGTAATGCAGTAATGGTATCGGAGAGGGAGGCCCTAAGCGCCGTGCTTTGAGAAGACCTGCCTACTGATGATGGATGTCTGGAGAAACAACACTCCAAGCTCTTAGAGCCTCTTGTTGGCTCCGTGGCCCCTCTCTCTCTCTCTCTCGCCCTCTCTCTCTCTCTCTCTGTCTTTTTCTCTCTTTGGGTCTGTCAGCCTGCACTAGTGTTGATTTTGACAGCAAATTTTGATTCAGTTTCAGTCTTTTGAATAAAATTCCATTTATTTTAGTCATATTTTAGTCATCTGAAACGTTTTAGTTTTTGTCTAGTTTTAGTCGACTAAATGTCATAAGTTTATAGTCGACTAAATCTACAGTTGATTTAGTCGACTACGATGTATTTTGGCGGTGCCTTGATGGCGTCGTAATGGCTGATTTTACACTTGGTTGCATGCTGAAAATAGCAGATCTACAAGCTCACAACGCGCCGCAGCGCGATGCGTTGTGAGCTTGTAGATCGGCTATTTTCAGAGCGCAACACCCGAGCGCAACCAAACATAACATGACTTGTCTTTTAGTTCTACTGGATCTCTTCTCCACTCGTCCCTCACTAACATTCTAGTCTAGTTTTTATTTGTTGACGAAATTGTCAATACATTTAGTCTTAGTTTTAGTCATCGTAGCTTAGTTTTTATTTGGTTTTCGTCAGTGAAAAAAGGTAGTCAAAAAAGGTAGTACATTTTTTTCGTCATAGTTTTAGTCGACAAAATCAACACTGGCCTGCAGCCCAGAATGCTGGAAGCCAGGCTGGAGTGTCGGACATTTGCGTGTAGGGATCTCCCTTCTGTAATGTCAGCACGGATATTTGAGAATGGGAGCATAGTGTGTGTGTGTGTGTGTCCTGTCCCTGTGAATGTGAGGGGGTTGCATGTGTGTGTGTGTGTGTATATACTTTTAAGTGTGTGCGTGCATGCGTGTACTTTGATGAGTGTATGCAATGTAGTGTGTACGTGTGCGTGTGTGTGTGTGTGTGTGTGTGTGTGTGTGTGTGTGTGTGTGTGTGTGTGTGTGTGTGTGTGTGTGTGTGTGTGCGTGTGCGCGCGCGCGCGTGTATGTATCCTGCTTGAATGAACTTGGGAGAGTTGGAGGCTCTTAGACTGGAATGTGAGGGATGTTATATAAACACATTACCGACAGTACCAACGTACAGCCATACACATTGCTGGCGCCAGCCCACTCTGCATTAGCTGACATTTTTATACAAAAAAAAAAAAGAAGACAAAAATGGACCGTCTGACCGACTGCCTTGGGTATTTCTGGTTCTCACCAGCCTCTGTTGGGGTTGAGCCCGTTTCCCAAGGCTTGGGAGTTTTGGAAGGTTTCTGCTGCGCTTTGAAGCCCTCCCCCCTGCTCCCTAACGGGCCGTCATAAAGTGCCTGTGGTCTGTGGAGGTCAAATTATTTACTTGTAAATGCTGATATTACTTGATAACTTCTTGTTAAGGGGGAAGTTGACAAGATTAGGGTTCCTGACATCAAACACTTGGCAAGGGAAATTAGTCAAAAAACATTCATCAAAAAAACAACCATCTGGTTATAATGGTAAAACACGCAAAATCTCCACTGCATCATATTACGTTTACCGAGTAAAAAGAGGCATTGGAGTAAACACATGAATGTTCAAAACAACCATGAATGTGGTATGTCAAGAATAACATACACACATGTACTGTACACTACCATGGACGCTTTTTACAAAAGCACACCCGCGCGCAAGTACGCGCACGCACGCGCACACACACACACACACACACACACACACACAGCGACTTTGAAAAAAGCAATTAATTCCAGATAGCGTTGGACATGAAAGGCAGCAGGATCCTGTGAACATTCAAAAAAAAAAAGGCACAGAAGCTGGAACGTTCCCCGTTTCTGTGTGTCTTTAAAGCTTCCCCACAATCCACACCTCTCTCTGTATAGGATTCAGTAATGTCCAGGTTGCTTGTTTTTAACTTCAAAGATTTCTCGCTGAACGGCTTAAGACCACAAGAGCAAGCCAGAGAGAGACAGACAGACAGAAAGACAGAGAGACAGAGACAGACAGAGCGATAGAGAGAGAGGAGCGGATAAATGTCAAAGTCCAAGCTATTACGTCATATTAACCCATTAAGACCTGAGGCGATTCTTTAAAAAGGTTTTCTGAATCCTAACCGTTTTTTTGAGAAAAAGAAATAGCAGATCTACAAGCTCATAGCGCGGCACTCGGTGCCGCGCTATGAGCTTGTATATCTGATATTTTTGAATAGCCAAAGAAATCTAAAGTAACACAGATGCGTTCCAGGTTTTAATGGGTTAAACTTAACTACGCAAACCAAAGAACGTCACAAATGACATTGCTACCTGTGTCAGTACCTTACAACGCCGGCACTGCCCATGTGTGATATCAGCTGGACATTAGCGGGTATATAATTGACCTTGTTGTATCCCGTTGCTGGACAGGCCTTTGTACTTGTCCCTCCCCAGTCCGGGTAACCATTCAAAAGAAATGCACAGCACGGAGGAGGGCAATATACGGACCCTCCAGAATCACAAGAGGATCCATCCATGGGGTGGGAAAAAAAGGGAATTTTGTTACAGGTGATCAAGAGAATGAAAAGAAGAATGAAAAAGAGGAATGGATCCGCAGAAACGGACCCCGTCTCCTGCTCTCATATAGCACCAGCCCCCCCCCCCCCCCCCCCTTTTTCAGGCCGTCCGTTAAAACCCTCTCGTACAGAGACAAATGTTTCATCACCGGGGGGACGAGTGTGCGGGGATGTTTAACCAGCAGCATGAAGTGCCTCCTCCTCCTCTCTTGGGCGCGCCAACAAACCATCGGCCGGGAGAGCAGCCAGGAAGACCAGTAAAGAAAAGCCATTCTGAATGTCAGCTGTGGCTGGGCTCTGGCTCAGCAGCCAACACCGCCATCTCTCAGGCACACACGTATACACACACACAAAGACAGACGCACGCACGCGCACGCACACGCACGGCCACGCAGCAGCACACCTTACATGCAAAAGACTCAAACACACACACACACGCGTGCGCGGTCGAAGAGAAACACGATGAAAGCAAATGCGCGCGTATTAATATGTCCCTGCAAAGCACATAGTGCATGCTGCAAGACCACAGACATAGATAGGCCTGTCACAATTATTACATAATCGCCTGATCGCAATTATTCGAGATAATCTCAATTATTTTTGCATAATTGTCATCAATCATTTCCATGTGGAAAAATGATCATAATTTCAAACATAAAAAAAGAAATAGTGAAACAGCATCTGCAAGCTCAAAACAATCGCGACGCATTTTGAGCTTGTAGATCAGCTATTTCCACAATTGATGTTTTTTTTTATTAAGTATAAAGTCATTAAATATGTAGGTTATTTGTCGTATCTGCCCTGTGCAACTTTAGTTTACGAGGGCAAAAAGCCAAACAGAAATGTAATTTCTATTCATAATATTCCATTAATGTTCGGCAACAGAAACACAATCAAATAGTTAATCGCAATCATTTTTGATTCAATTCAAGTAAAATGTCATAATCGTGACAGCCCTAAACACGCATACACCCGATCTCACTGTACTGTAATAGTGAGCACACATGCACCGAACGCGCCGTGCATGCACGCACAAGCCGTACATGCACGCACAAGCCGTACACACACACACACAACGCAAAAGGTGTGCACACACACACACACACAGTTCCCCTGGCACGGCCCGTCTCTTCCACGGCACACAGGCCTGTGATACTGAGGCTGAAGGAATTTGCAGTGGATTACTTCTGGACTGAGGCGGGCTCTGCTTTTTTTGGCAGGGAGCGGCCAGGACCACTTTGAGGATTTAACCAGCAGCAGCAGCCGCAGCCTCCCCCAAAGCCCCAGGAGACGACCAGACGGCCGCTCCCCTACGCCGGGGCGGGGGGGGGGGGAAGAGAGGCAACGCCGGCAACGCACTGGTACCGGTCCTGTAGCATGTGTATAATCACAGGCATGTGTCAAAAGCATGATCCAAGACGCAGGCGCGCACGTGTGCTGAAAAATCCAACAGTGAATTCATAATCAACATGCATGGGACCCATAAAATGTATTGTGGCGTTTACATTTAACCCATTGAGACCTGAAGCCGATTCTACATGTCTCCTAAATCTCAACAGTTTTCTGAAAAACATATGTTTCTATATCAGTGGTGCTCAAACTTTCTCATGTCAAGGACCCCCAAAATTATATGTATTTTGCCGCGGACCCCCATCAAAATATCTTGTTCCAGGGACCCCCCAGAAGCAAAGATTTGAGTTAAAAATATTCGCTTTAAAAATATATATATTCAAAGATTTGCACACATTTTCACGATTTTTCAAAAATAGCAGATCTACAAGCTCATAGCGCGGCACTCGGTGCCGCGCTATGAGCTTGTATATCTGCTATTTTTGAATAGCCCAAAGTGTAAAATAATGCTTTTTAGCTCAAATCTAAAAATGAGACAGTTCCAGGTCTCAATGGGTTAAGTGCTTGCAATCGTATTTTTTTATGTGTAGCGATACCTGCAGTGTAAAAATACTCTGTTACAAGTAAAAGTAAGGTATTTAAAATTTACTTGAGTAAAAGTACAAAAGTATTGGTATCAAAATGTACTTAAAAGTACCAAAAGCAAAAGTACGCATTGTGCAGAATGTCCCATTTCACAAGTTCAAAATGTATACAAATCTTTTGAAAATAGCAGATCTACAAGCTTTCAAACGGCAGAAATATATATATATAGGGCTGAAGTGGTTAATATACATCTGCAAAGTAACAAGTAACTAAAGCTGTCAAATAATTGTAGTGGGGTAAAAGTACAATATCTGCCTCTGAGATGTAGTGGAGTAGAAGAAGTAAAAGTATTGAAAATGGGAAATACTCCAGTAAAGTAAAAAAGAAAATCCTCAAAAGTGTACTTAAGTACAGTACTTAAGTAAATGTACTTAGTTACTTTACACCACTGCCTAAAATGAAACGCTGTGACGGTTTGCAATGCTCTGACCTCTGGGCAGAGAGAGAGAGAGAGGAGAGAGAGAGAGAGAGAGAGAGAGAGAGAGAGAGAGAGAGAGAGAGAGAGAGAGAGAGAGAGAGAGAGAGAGAGAGAGAGAGAGAGAGAGAGAGAGAGAGAGAGAGAGAGAGAGAGAGAGAGAGAGAGAGAGAGAGAGAGAGAGAGCGAGTCTCCCTTCATTCACCTCCTCTCCTCCTTCAGTAGCTGTCAGAGCTTGAGGTGTCCCGTTACCCATGACTATACGTGTGTATTCTAGGAGTGAGTGAGTGAGAAAGAGAGAGAGAGGGGTTCCTAGGACATGGCCCTATAATGTGAAGCGTGGTAATTATTCAGAAGAACGTCAACACTTCCATGCCTGCGCCTCTCCCTGATGAGGCACTGCACACACACCGGTCATCTTAGGAAGCCATGACGTACCGCGTCTGTGCGCGCGCACGTGCCTGCGTGCGTATACGACGCGCACGTCTTTCCATTCCCATTCACCCTGTGAACTTGTGAAAGAAACAACTCCAGCGTATTCTTGGATTAAGCACGGATAAATCACTCTGGCTCATAGTTTTTTTTGTTCCAATACGCTGCATCCAAACATCGAGTCATAGACGGAATTAAAAAGGAATCAATCATTGCACCAAACACCGCGAGGACAAAGTTATAAGAAAAGGTCAAACGACACATTGCGGCAGCGAAAGAGAGAGGCATCAGGATCAAAGAGGAGAGACAGGGCTGAGGCCAAAGCACAGTTAAGGGCAGAGAAGAAAAAAAAACATCAGCAGTGCATATATATCAAACTACTTTTTGCTGTCGTATGACAATGTCGTGCAGCAAAAATAGCAGATCGACAAGCTCACACCACATTCCAACCGTGATGCGTTGTAGATTAGATTTTCTACTTTATTTCGTTTTTCTTTCTTTCTTTCCCTCTTTCTTTTGAACATTTTAGAAACATTTATTCCCCTATAATGACGTGCCCAAATTAGGGACGCCAGGGTTAACCCATTAAGACCTGGAACTGTGTCATTTTTAGATTTGAGCTAAAAAAACATTATTTTACACTTTTGGCTATTCAAAAATAGCAGATCTACAAGCTCATAGCGCGGCACCGAGTGCCGCGCTATGAGCTTGTAGATCTGCTATTTTTGAAAAATCGTGAAAATGTGTGCAAATCTTTGAATACATATATTTTTAAAGCGAACATTTTTAACTCAAATCTTTGCTTCTGGGGGTCGCTGGAACAACATATTTTGATGGGGGTCCGCGGCCAAATTCATATAATGTTGGGGGTCCTTGACATGAAAAAGATTGAGAACCACTGATACAGAAACATACGTTTTTCAGAAAACTGTTGGGATTTAGGAGACATGTAGAATTGGCTTCAGGTCTCAATGGGATAAAAAAAGAAGACACAAAGACGGACCAGAGTAAATGAAAATGAAGCGAGGAGAAAAGCCAGGCCACTACTCAGTGGTAGAGAGATGCATAGTGGGTTAAGAGAGGAGAAGCAGAGAAGTCGAGTCAGGTTTCAGTAGGGGGCAATGCTAAGCTACACAGAGACACAGAGAGAGAGAGAGAGAGAGAGAGAGAGAGAGAGGGCCATCTTCCAAGACGTTCTGCACTCAGCTGCACACACACACACACACACACACACCATCATCTTTTAACTTCACAAATACAACTGCATTTGACACTTTACCGTAGTTTCACATTGCAGCAGCATTGTGACTACATTGGTGTTTTTCTACGATTTAGTGAAACATAGATTATATTTTTCATTGCCACCATTATCGGGATCGGGGTTTGAGGAAAAACTAATAGTATCTTTGTCATATCCTAGTAGTATCTCACAACCTAACCGGTGTTTAATCTTTTATTTTTCCATCCCAAAAGTGAAATTAATTAGTTATGCCGTTTCGTTACAATCTCTGAGTGAACGGAGACGAGGCGTAGCGCCGTACGGAAGAACAATGGCGTCGAGAATAAGACGAGGCCCTAAAACACAGCCCGAGTGCAATAATGCTGAGTGTGCATCCTGCTTTTCCCCCCCCTTCCAACACTGCATCCAACAGTCATCAGCAGCTTTTAATCTAGCAGGAATTAGCATATTCAAATGGTTTTCGCTAATGACTTTGATGCGGCGGAAAGAAGGGGAGAGAAAAAAAAAAGCTAATTTCATACGCAGGGTCGCCCCTAACTTTGAACTGACGGAGACAAAAAAACGAGGCATGCTGGGGCAGGAGATAGTTAGATAAAAAAAAGAAACGAGTGTGGGGCGTGCGTGGCGGTAAATTGTTTTAATAAGGGCTGAACGCGCTGCACACGCTCTTTGTGGCGTGCAGAAGTCACTTTGAGGGAGCAGAGGCCACGGTCGAATACTGTTTATGATGCCTAAATGCTGATG
>NW_028155702.1:0-40880 GCF_963454915.1 Gymnoscopelus microlampas | reverse complement strand
TTGGGGCGTGCGTTGGGAGTGGGTATTTGGGGCCGTTGCGTGGGGTGGGTAATTTGGGGCGTGCGGGGAGTGGGTATTTGGGGCTAAGTCGTGGGGTGGGTATTGGGGCGTGCGTGGGGTGGGTATTTGGGCGTGCGTGGGGTGGGTTTATTTGGGGCGTGCGTGGGGTGGGTATTTGGGGCTGCGGGGGTGGGTATTTGGGGCCTGTGGGGTGGGTATTTGGGGCGTGCGTGGGGTGGGTATTTGGGGGTGCGTGGGGTGGGTATTTGGGGCGTGCGTGGGGTGGGTATTTGGGCGTGGGGTGGGTATTTGGGGCTGCGTGGGGTGGGTATTTGGGGCGTGCGTGGGGTGGGTATTTGGGGCGTGCGTGGGGTGGGTATTTGGGGGTGCGTGGGGTGGGTATTTGGGGCGTGCGTGGGGTGGGTATTTGGGGCGTGCGTGGGGTGGGTATTTGGGGCGTGCGTGGGTGGGTATTTGGGCTGCGTGGGGTGGGTATTTGGGGCGGTGGGGTGGGTATTTGGGCTGCGTGGGGTGGGTATTTGGGGCGTGCGTGGGGTGGGTATTTGGGGCGTGCGTGGGGTGGGTATTTGGGGCGTGGGGTGGGTATTTGGGGGCGTGGGGTGGGTATTTGGGGCGTGCGTGGGGTGGGTATTTGGGGCGTGCGTGGGGTGGGTATTTGGGGCGTGGGGTGGGTATTTGGGGCGTGCGTGGGGTGGGTATTTGGGGCGCGTGGGGTGGGTATTTGGGGCGTGCGTGGGGTGGGTATTTGGGGCGTGGGGGTGGGTATTTGGGGCGTGCGTGGGGTGGGTATTTGGGGCGTGCGTGGGGTGGGTATTTGGGGCGTGCGTGGGGTGGGTATTTGGGGCGTGCGTGGGGTGGGTATTTGGGGCGTGCGTGGGGGTGGGTATTTGGGGCGTGCGTGGGGTGGGTATTTGGGGCGTGCGTGGGGTGGGTATTTGGGGCGTGCGGGGTGGGTATTTGGGGCGTGCGTGGGTGGGTATTTGGGGCGTGCGTGGGGTGGGTATTTGGGGCGTGCGTGGGGTGGGGGGGTATTTGGGGCGTGCGTGGGGTGGGTATTTGGGGCGTGCGTGGGGTGGGTATTTGGGCGCGTGCGTGGGGTGGGTATTTGGGGCGTGCGTGGGGTGGGTATTTGGGCGTGCGTGGGGTGGGTATTTGGGGCGTGCGTGGGGTGGGTATTTGGGGCGTGCGTGGGTGGGTATTTGGGGCGTGCGTGGGGTGGGTATTTGGGGCGTGCGTGGGGTGGGTATTTGGGGCGTGCGTGGGGTGGGTATTTGGGGCGTGCGTGGGGTGGGTATTTGGGGCGTGCGTGGGTGGGTATTTGGGGCGTGCGTGGGGTGGGTATTTGGGGCGTGCGTGGGGTGGGTATTTGGGGCGTGCGTGGGGTGGGTATTTGGGGCGTGGGGTGGGTATTTGGGGCGTGCGTGGGGTGGGTATTTGGGGCGTGCGTGGGGTGGGTATTTGGGGCGTGCGTGGGGTGGGTATTTGGGGCGTGCGTGGGGTGGGTATTTGGGGCGTGCGTGGGGTGGGTATTTGGGGCGTGCGTGGGGTGGGTATTTGGGGCGTGCGTGGGGTGGGTATTTGGGGCGTGCGTGGGGTGGGTATTTGGGGCGTGGGGTGGGTATTTGGGGCGTGCGTGGGGTGGGTATTTGGGGCGTGCGTGGGGTGGGTATTTGGGGCGTGCGGTGGGGTGGGTATTTGGGGCGTGGGGTGGGTATTTGGGGCGTGCGTGGGGTGGGTATTTGGGGCGTGCGTGGGGTGGGTATTTGGGGCGTGCGTGGGGTGGGTATTTGGGGCGTGCGTGGGGTGGGTATTTGGGGGCGTGCGTGGGGTGGGTATTTGGGGCGTGCGTGGGGTGGGTATTTGGGGCGTGCGTGGGGTGGGTATTTGGGGCGTGCGTGGGGTGGGTATTTGGGGCGTGGGGTGGGTATTTGGGGCGTGCGTGGGGTGGGTATTTGGGGCGTGCGTGGGGTGGGTATTTGGGGCGTGCGTGGGGTGGGTATTTGGGGCGTGCGTGGGGTGGGTATTTGGGGCGTTGGGGGTGGGTATTTGGGGCGTGCGTGGGGTGGGTATTTGGGGCGTGCGTGGGGTGGGTATTTGGGGCGTGCGTGGGGTGGGTATTTGGGGCGTGGGTGGGTATTTGGGGCGTGCGTGGGGTGGGTATTTGGGGCGTGCGTGGGGTGGGTATTTGGGGCGTGCGTGGGTGGGTATTTGGGGCGTGGCGTGGGGTGGGTATTTGGGGCGTGCGTGGGGTGGGTATTTGGGGCGTGCGTGGGGTGGGTATTTGGGGCGTGCGTGGGGTGGGTATTTGGGGGCGTGGGGTGGGTATTTGGGGCGTGCGTGGGGTGGGTATTTGGGGCGTGCGTGGGGTGGGTATTTGGGGCGTGCGTGGGGTGGGTATTTGGGGCGTGGGGTGGGTATTTGGGGCGTGCGTGGGGTGGGTATTTGGGGCGTGCGTGGGGTGGGTATTTGGGGCGTGCGTGGGGTGGGTATTTGGGGCGTGGGGTGGGTATTTGGGGCGTGCGTGGGGTGGGTATTTGGGGCGTGCGTGGGGTGGGTATTTGGGGCGTGCGTGGGGTGGGTATTTGGGGCGTGGGGTGGGTATTTGGGGCGTGCGTGGGGTGGGTATTTGGGGCGTGCGTGGGGTGGGTATTTGGGGCGTGCGTGGGGTGGGTATTTGGGGCGTGCGTGGGGTGGGTATTTGGGGCGTGCGTGGGGTGGGTATTTGGGGCGTGCGTGGGGTGGGTATTTGGGGCGTGCGTGGGGTGGGTATTTGGGGCGTGCGTGGGGGTGGGTATTTGGGGCGTGCGTGGGGTGGGTATTTGGGGCGTGCGTGGGGTGGGTATTTGGGGCGTGCGTGGGGTGGGTATTTGGGGGCGTGCGTGGGGTGGGTATTTGGGGCGTGCGTGGGGTGGGTATTTGGGGCGTGCGTGGGGTGGGTATTTGGGGCGTGCGTGGGGTGGGTATTTGGGGCGTGCGTGGGGTGGGTATTTGGGGCGTGCGTGGGGTGGGTATTTGGGGCGTGCGTGGGGTGGGTATTTGGGGCGTGCGTGGGGTGGGTATTTGGGGCGTGCGTGGGGTGGGTATTTGGGGCGTGCGTGGGGTGGGTATTTGGGGCGTGCGTGGGGTGGGTATTTGGGGCGTGCGTGGGGTGGGTATTTGGGGCGTGCGTGGGGTGGGTATTTGGGGCGTGCGTGGGGTGGGTATTTGGGGCGTGCGTGGGGTGGGTATTTGGGCGTGGGGTGGGTATTTGGGGCGTGCGTGGGGTGGGTATTTGGGGCGTGCGTGGGGTGGGTATTTGGGGCGTGCGTGGGGTGGGTATTTGGGGCGTGCGTGGGGTGGGTATTTGGGGCGTGGGGTGGGTATTTGGGGCGTGCGTGGGGTGGGTATTTGGGGCGTGCGTGGGGTGGGTATTTGGGGCGTGCGTGGGGTGGGTATTGGGGCTGCGTGGGGTGGGTATTTGGGGCGTGCGTGGGGTGGGTATTTGGGGCGTGCGTGGGGTGGGTATTTGGGGCGTGCGTGGGGGTGGGTATTTGGGGCGTGCGTGGGGTGGGTATTTGGGGCGTGGGGTGGGTATTTGGGGCGTGCGTGGGGTGGGTATTTGGGGCGTGCGTGGGGTGGGTATTTGGGGCGTGCGTGGGGTGGGTATTTGGGGGTGCGTGGGGTGGGTATTTGGGGCGTGCGTGGGGTGGGTATTTGGGGCGTGCGTGGGGTGGGTATTTGGGGCGTGCGTGGGGTGGGTATTTGGGGCGTGGGGTGGGTATTTGGGCGTGCGTGGGGTGGGTATTTGGGGCGTGCGTGGGGTGGGTATTTGGGGCGTGCGTGGGGTGGGTATTTGGGGCGTGGGGTGGGTATTTGGGGCGTGCGTGGGGTGGGTATTTGGGGCGTGCGTGGGGTGGGTATTTGGGGCGTGCGTGGGGTGGGTATTTGGGGCGTGGTGGGGTGGGTATTTGGGGCGTGGGGTGGGTATTTGGGGCGTGCGTGGGGTGGGTATTTGGGGCGTGCGTGGGGTGGGTATTTGGGGCGTGCGTGGGGTGGGTATTTGGGGCGTGGGGTGGGTATTTGGGGCGTGCGTGGGGTGGGTATTTGGGGCGTGCGTGGGGTGGGTATTTGGGGCGTGCGTGGGGTGGGTATTTGGGGCGTGGGGTGGGTATTTGGGGCGTGCGTGGGGTGGGTATTTGGGGCGTGCGTGGGGTGGGTATTTGGGGCGTGCGTGGGGTGGGTATTTGGGGCGTGCGTGGGGTGGGTATTTGGGGCGTGGGGTGGGTATTTGGGGCGTGCGTGGGGTGGGTATTTGGGGCGTGCGTGGGGTGGGTATTTGGGGCGTGCGTGGGGTGGGTATTTGGGGCGTGGGGTGGGTATTTGGGGCGTGCGTGGGGTGGGTATTTGGGGCGTGCGTGGGGTGGGTATTTGGGGCGTGCGTGGGGTGGGTATTTGGGGCGTGCGTGGGGTGGGTATTTGGGGCGTGGGGTGGGTATTTGGGGCGTGCGTGGGGTGGGTATTTGGGGCGTGCGTGGGGTGGGTATTTGGGGCGTGCGTGGGGTGGGTATTTGGGGCGTGCGTGGGGTGGGTATTTGGGGCGTGGGGTGGGTATTTGGGGCGTGCGTGGGGGTGGGTATTTGGGGCGTGCGTGGGGTGGGTATTTGGGCGTGGGGTGGGTATTTGGGGGCGTGGGGTGGGTATTTGGGGCGTGGGGTGGGTATTTGGGGCGTGCGTGGGGTGGGTATTTGGGGCGTGCGTGGGGTGGGTATTTGGGGCGTGGGGTGGGTATTTGGGGCGTGCGTGGGGTGGGTATTTGGGGCGTGCGTGGGGTGGGTATTTGGGGCGTGCGTGGGGTGGGTATTTGGGGCGTGCGTGGGGTGGGTATTTGGGGCGTGGGGTGGGTATTTGGGGCGTGCGTGGGGTGGGTATTTGGGGCGTGCGTGGGGTGGGTATTTGGGGCGTGCGTGGGGTGGGTATTTGGGGCGTGGGGTGGGTATTTGGGGCGTGCGTGGGGTGGGTATTTGGGGCGTGCGTGGGGTGGGTATTTGGGGCGTGCGTGGGGTGGGTATTTGGGGCGTGCGTGGGGTGGGTATTTGGGGCGTGGGGTGGGTATTTGGGGCGTGCGTGGGGTGGGTATTTGGGGCGTGCGTGGGGTGGGTATTTGGGGCGTGCGTGGGTGGGTATTTGGGGCGTGGGGTGGGTATTTGGGGCGTGCGTGGGGTGGGTATTTGGGGCGTGCGTGGGGTGGGTATTTGGGGCGTGCGTGGGGTGGGTATTTGGGGCGTGGGGTGGGTATTTGGGGCGTGCGTGGGGTGGGTATTTGGGCGTGCGTGGGGTGGGTATTTGGGGCGTGGGGTGGGTATTTGGGGCGTGCGTGGGGTGGGTATTTGGGGCGTGCGTGGGGTGGGTATTTGGGGCGTGCGTGGGGTGGGTATTTGGGGCGTGGGGTGGGTATTTGGGGCGTGCGTGGGGTGGGTATTTGGGGCGTGCGTGGGGTGGGTATTTGGGGCGTGCGTGGGGTGGGTATTTGGGGCGTGCGTGGGGTGGGTATTTGGGGCGTGGGGTGGGTATTTGGGGCGTGCGTGGGGTGGGTATTTGGGGCGTGCGTGGGGTGGGTATTTGGGGCGTGCGTGGGGTGGGTATTTGGGGCGTGGGGTGGGTATTTGGGGCGTGCGTGGGGTGGGTATTTGGGGCGTGCGTGGGGTGGGTATTTGGGGCGTGCGTGGGGTGGGTATTTGGGGCGTGCGTGGGGTGGGTATTTGGGGCGTGGGGTGGGTATTTGGGGCGTGCGTGGGGTGGGTATTTGGGGCGTGCGTGGGGTGGGTATTTGGGGCGTGCGTGGGGTGGGTATTTGGGGCGTGCGTGGGGTGGGTATTTGGGGCGTGGGGTGGGTATTTGGGGCGTGCGTGGGGTGGGTATTTGGGGCGTGCGTGGGGTGGGTATTTGGGGCGTGCGTGGGGTGGGTATTTGGGGCGTGCGTGGGTGGGTATTTGGGGCGTGCGTGGGGTGGGTATTTGGGGCGTGCGTGGGGTGGGTATTTGGGGCGTGCGTGGGGTGGGTATTTGGGGCGTGGGGTGGGTATTTGGGGCGTGCGTGGGGTGGGTATTTGGGGCGTGCGTGGGGTGGGTATTTGGGGCGTGCGTGGGGTGGGTATTTGGGGCGTGGGGTGGGTATTTGGGGCTTGCGTGGGGTGGGTATTTGGGGCGTGCGTGGGGTGGGTATTTGGGGCGTGCGTGGGGTGGGTATTTGGGGCGTGGGGTGGGTATTTGGGGCGTGCGTGGGGTGGGTATTTGGGGCGTGCGTGGGGTGGGTATTTGGGGCGTGCGTGGGGTGGGTATTTGGGGCGTGCGTGGGGTGGGTATTTGGGGCGTGGGGTGGGTATTTGGGGCGTGCGTGGGGTGGGTATTTGGGGCGTGCGTGGGGTGGGTATTTGGGGCGTGCGTGGGGTGGGTATTTGGGGCGTGGGGGTGGGTATTTGGGGCGTGCGTGGGGTGGGTATTTGGGGCGTGCGTGGGGTGGGTATTTGGGACGTGGGGTGGGTATTTGGGGCGTGCGTGGGGTGGGTATTTGGGGCTGCGTGGGGTGGGTATTTGGGGCGTGCGTGGGGTGGGTATTTGGGGCGTGCGTGGGGTGGGTATTTGGGGCGTGGGGTGGGTATTTGGGGCGTGCGTGGGGTGGGTATTTGGGGCGTGCGTGGGGTGGGTATTTGGGGCGTGCGTGGGGTGGGTATTTGGGGCGTGCGTGGGGTGGGTATTTGGGGCGTGCGTGGGGTGGGTATTTGGGGCGTGCGTGGGGTGGGTATTTGGGGCGTGGGGTGGGTATTTGGGGCTTGCGTGGGGTGGGTATTTGGGGCGTGCGTGGGGTGGGTATTTGGGGCGTGCGTGGGGTGGGTATTTGGGGCGTGCGTGGGGTGGGTATTTGGGGCGTGGGGTGGGTATTTGGGGCGTGCGTGGGGTGGGTATTTGGGGCGTGCGTGGGGTGGGTATTTGGGGCGTGCGTGGGGTGGGTATTTGGGGCGTGCGTGGGTGGGTATTTGGGGCGTGGGGTGGGTATTTGGGGCGTGCGTGGGGTGGGTATTTGGGGCGTGCGTGGGGTGGGTATTTGGGGCGTGCGTGTGGTGGGTATTTGGGGCGTGGGGTGGGTATTTGGGGCGTGCGTGGGGTGGGTATTTGGGGCGTGCGTGGGGTGGGTATTTGGGGCGTGCGTGGGGTGGGTATTTGGGGCGTGCGTGGGGTGGGTATTTGGGGCGTGCGTGGGGTGGGTATTTGGGGCGTGCGTGGGGTGGGTATTTGGGGCGTGCGTGGGGTGGGTATTTGGGGCGTGGGTGGGTATTTGGGGCGTGCGTGGGGTGGGTATTTGGGGCGTGCGTGGGGTGGGTATTTGGGGCGTGCGTGGGGTGGGTATTTGGGGCGTGGGGTGGGTATTTGGGGCGTGCGTGGGGTGGGTATTTGGGGCGTGCGTGGGGTGGGTATTTGGGGCGTGCGTGGGGTGGGTATTTGGGGCGTGGGGTGGGTATTTGGGGCGTGCGTGGGGTGGGTATTTGGGGCTGCGTGGGGTGGGTATTTGGGGCGTGCGTGGGGTGGGTATTTGGGGCGTGCGTGGGGTGGGTATTTGGGGCGTGCGTGGGTGGGTATTTGGGGCGTGGGGTGGGTATTTGGGGCGTGCGTGGGGTGGGTATTTGGGGCGTGCGTGGGGTGGGTATTTGGGGCGTGCGTGGGGTGGGTATTTGGGGCGTGCGTGGGGTGGGTATTTGGGGCGTGGGGTGGGTATTTGGGGCGTGCGTGGGGTGGGTATTTGGGGCGTGCGTGGGGTGGGTATTTGGGGCGTGCGTGGGGTGGGTATTTGGGGCGTGCGTGGGGTGGGTATTTGGGGCGTGGGTGGGTATTTGGGGCGTGCGTGGGGTGGGTATTTGGGGCGTGCGTGGGGTGGGTATTTGGGGCGTGGGGTGGGTATTTGGGGCGTGCGTGGGGTGGGTATTTGGGGCGTGCGTGGGGTGGGTATTTGGGGCGTGCGTGGGGTGGGTATTTGGGGCGTGCGTGGGGTGGGTATTTGGGGCGTGGGGTGGGTATTTGGGGCGTGCGTGGGGTGGGTATTTGGGGCGTGCGTGGGGTGGGTATTTGGGGCGTGCGTGGGGTGGGTATTTGGGGCGTGCGTGGGGTGGGTATTTGGGGCGTGGGGTGGGTATTTGGGGCGTGCGTGGGGTGGGTATTTGGGGCGTGCGTGGGGTGGGTATTTGGGGCGTGCGTGGGGTGGGTATTTGGGGCGTGGGGTGGGTATTTGGGGCGTGCGTGGGTGGGTATTTGGGGGCGTGCGTGGGGTGGGTATTTGGGGCGTGCGTGGGGTGGGTATTTGGGGCGTGCGTGGGGTGGGTATTTGGGGCGTGGGGTGGGTATTTGGGGCGTGCGTGGGGTGGGTATTTGGGGCGTGCGTGGGGTGGGTATTTGGGGCGTGCGTGGGGTGGGTATTTGGGGCGTGGGGTGGGTATTTGGGGCGTGCGTGGGGTGGGTATTTGGGGCGTGCGTGGGGTGGGTATTTGGGGCGTGCGTGGGGTGGGTATTTGGGTGCGTGGGGTGGGTATTTGGGGCGTGCGTGGGGTGGGTATTTGGGGCGTGCGTGGGGTGGGTATTTGGGGCGTGCGTGGGGTGGGTATTTGGGGCGTGCGTGGGGTGGGTATTTGGGGCGTGCGTGGGGTGGGTATTTGGGGCGTGCGTGGGGTGGGTATTTGGGGCGTGGGGTGGGTATTTGGGGCGTGCGTGGGGTGGGTATTTGGGCGTGCGTGGGGTGGGTATTTGGGGCGTGCGTGGGGTGGGTATTTGGGGGCGTGCGTGGGGTGGGTATTTGGGGCGTGGGGTGGGTATTTGGGGCGTGCGTGGGGTGGGTATTTGGGGCGTGCGTGGGGTGGGTATTTGGGGCGTGCGTGGGGTGGGTATTTGGGGCGTGGGGGTGGGTATTTGGGGCGTGCGTGGGGTGGGTATTTGGGGCGTGCGTGGGGTGGGTATTTGGGGCGTGCGTGGGGTGGGTATTTGGGGCGTGCGTGGGGTGGGTATTTGGGGCGTGGGGTGGGTATTTGGGGCGTGCGTGGGGTGGGTATTTGGGGCGTGCGTGGGGTGGGTATTTGGGGCGTGCGTGGGGTGGGTATTTGGGGCGTGCGTGGGGTGGGTATTTGGGGCGTGGGGTGGGTATTTGGGGCGTGCGTGGGGTGGGTATTTGGGGCGTGCGTGGGGTGGGTATTTGGGGCGTGCGTGGGGTGGGTATTTGGGGCGTGGGGTGGGTATTTGGGGCGTGCGTGGGGTGGGTATTTGGGGCGTGCGTGGGGTGGGTATTTGGGGCGTGCGTGGGGTGGGTATTTGGGGCGTGGGGTGGGTATTTGGGGCGTGCGTGGGGTGGGTATTTGGGGCGTGCGTGGGGTGGGTATTTGGGGCGTGCGTGGGGTGGGTATTTGGGGCGTGGGGTGGGTATTTGGGGCTTGCGTGGGGTGGGTATTTGGGGCGTGCGTGGGGTGGGTATTTGGGGCGTGCGTGGGGTGGGTATTTGGGGCGTGGGGTGGGTATTTGGGGCGTGCGTGGGGTGGGTATTTGGGGCGTGCGTGGGGTGGGTATTTGGGGCGTGCGTGGGGTGGGTATTTGGGGCGTGCGTGGGGTGGGTATTTGGGGCGTGGGGTGGGTATTTGTTTGGGGCGTGCGTGGGGTGGGTATTTGGGGCGTGGGGTGGGTATTTGGGGCGTGCGTGGGGTGGGTATTTGGGGCGTGGGGTGGGTATTTGGGGCGTGCGTGGGGTGGGTATTTGGGGCGTGCGTGGGGTGGGTATTTGGGGCGTGCGTGGGGTGGGTATTTGGGGCGTGCGTGGGGTGGTTTCAGTATTTGGGGCGTGCGTGGGGGTGGGTATTTGGGGCGTGCGTGGGGTGGGTATTTGGGGCGTGCGTGGGGTGGGTATTTGGGGCGTGCGTGGGGTGGGTATTTGGGGCGTGCGTGGGGTGGGTATTTGGGGCGTGGGGTGGGTATTTGGGGCGTGCGTGGGGTGGGTATTTGGGGCGTGCGTGGGGTGGGTATTTGGGGCGTGCGTGGGGTGGGTATTTGGGGCGTGGGGTGGGTATTTGGGGCGTGCGTGGGGTGGGTATTTGGGGCGTGCGTGGGGTGGGTATTTGGGGCGTGCGTGGGGTGGGTATTTGGGGCGTGGGGTGGGTATTGGTGGGGCGTGCGTGGGGTGGGTATTTGGGGCGTGCGTGGGGTGGGTATTTGGGGCGTGCGTGGGGTGGGTATTTGGGGCGTGGGGTGGGTATTTGGGGCGTGCGTGGGGTGGGTATTTGGGGCGTGCGTGGGGTGGGTATTTGGGGCGTGCGTGGGGTGGGTATTTGGGGCGTGGGGTGGGTATTTGGGGCGTGCGTGGGGTGGGTATTTGGGGCGTGCGTGGGGTGGGTATTTGGGGCGTGCGTGGGGTGGGTATTTGGCGTGGCGTGGGGTGGGTATTTGGGGCGTGCGTGGGGTGGGTATTTGGGGCGTGCGTGGGGTGGGTATTTGGGGCGTGCGTGGGGTGGGTATTTGGGGCGTGCGTGGGGTGGGTATTTGGGCGGTCTGTGCTGGGGTGGGTATTTGGGGCGTTTGCGTGGGGTGGGTATTTGGGGCGTGCGTGGGGTGGGTATTTGGGGCGTGCGTGGGGTGGGTATTTGGGGCGTGCGTGGGGTGGGTATTTGGGGCGTGGGGTGGGTATTTGGGGCGTGCGTGGGGTGGGTATTTGGGGCGTGCGTGGGGTGGGTATTTGGGGCGTGCGTGGGGTGGGTATTTGGGGCGTGGGGTGGGTATTTGGGGCGTGCGTGGGGTGGGTATTTGGGGCGTGCGTGGGGTGGGTATTTGGGGCGTGCGTGGGGTGGGTATTTGGGGCGTGCGTGGGGTGGGTATTTGGGGCGTGGGGTGGGTATTTGGGGCGTGCGTGGGGTGGGTATTTGGGGCGTGCGTGGGGTGGGTATTTGGGGCGTGCGTGGGGTGGGTATTTGGGGCGTGGGCGTGGGGTGGGTATTTGGGGCGTGCGTGGGGTGGGTATTTGGGGCGTGCGTGGGGTGGGTATTTGGGGCGTGCGTGGGGTGGGTATTTGGGGCGTGCGTGGGGTGGGTATTTGGGGCGTGGGGTGGGTATTTGGGGCGTGCGTGGGGTGGGTATTTGGGGCGTGCGTGGGGTGGGTATTTGGGGCGTGCGTGGGGTGGGTATTTGGGGCGTGGGGTGGGTATTTGGGGCGTGCGTGGGGTGGGTATTTGGGGCGTGCGTGGGGTGGGTATTTGGGGCGTGCGTGGGGTGGGTATTTGGGGCGTGCGTGGGGTGGGTATTTGGGGCGTGGGGTGGGTATTTGGGGCGTGCGTGGGGTGGGTATTTGGGGCGTGCGTGGGGTGGGTATTTGGGGCGTGCTTGGGGTGGGTATTTGGGGCGTGGGGTGGGTATTTGGGGCGTGCGTGGGGTGGGTATTTGGGGCGTGCGTGGGGTGGGTATTTGGGGCGTGCGTGGGGTGGGTATTTGGGGCGTGCGTGGGGTGGGTATTTGGGGCGTGGGGTGGGTATTTGGGGCGTGCGTGGGGTGGGTATTTGGGGCGTGCGTGGGGTGGGTATTTGGGGCGTGCGTGGGGTGGGTATTTGGGGCGTGGGGTGGGTATTTGGGGCGTGCGTGGGGTGGGTATTTGGGGCGTGCGTGGGGTGGGTATTTGGGGCGTGCGTGGGGTGGGTATTTGGGGCGTGCTTGGGGTGGGTATTTGGGGCGTGGGGTGGGTATTTGGGGCGTGCGTGGGGTGGGTATTTGGGGCGTGCGTGGGGTGGGTATTTGGGGCGTGCTTGGGGTGGGTATTTGGGGCGTGCGTGGGGTGGGTATTTGGGGCGTGGGGTGGGTATTTGGGGCGTGCGTGGGGTGGGTATTTGGGGCGTGCGTGGGGTGGGTATTTGGGGCGTGCGTGGGGTGGGTATTTGGGGCGTGGGGTGGGTATTTGGGGCGTGCGTGGGGTGGGTATTTGGGGCGTGCGTGGGGTGGGTATTTGGGGCGTGCGTGGGGTGGGTATTTGGGGCGTGCGTGGGGTGGGTATTTGGGGCGTGGGGTGGGTATTTGGGGCGTGCGTGGGGTGGGTATTTGGGGCGTGCGTGGGGTGGGTATTTGGGGCGTGCGTGGGGTGGGTATTTGGGGCGTGCGTGGGGTGGGTATTTGGGGCGTGCGTGGGGTGGGTATTTGGGGCGTGGGGTGGGTATTTGGGGCGTGCGTGGGGTGGGTATTTGGGGCGTGCGTGGGGTGGGTATTTGGGGCGTGGGGTGGGTATTTGGGGCTTGCGTGGGGTGGGTATTTGGGGCGTGCGTGGGGTGGGTATTTGGGGCGTGCGTGGGGTGGGTATTTGGGGCGTGCGTGGGGTGGGTATTTGGGGCGTGCGTGGGGTGGGTATTTGGGGCGTGCGTGGGGTGGGTATTTGGGGCGTGCGTGGGGTGGGTATTTGGGGCGTGCGTGGGGTGGGTATTTGGGGCGTGGGGTGGGTATTTGGGGCGTGCGTGGGGTGGGTATTTGGGGCGTGCGTGGGGTGGGTATTTGGGGCGTGCGTGGGGTGGGTATTTGGGGCGTGGGGTGGGTATTTGGGGCGTGCGTGGGGTGGGTATTTGGGGCGTGCGTGGGGTTGGTATTTGGGGCGTGCGTGGGGTGGGTATTTGGGGCGTGCGTGGGGTGGGTATTTGGGGCGTGGGGTGGGTATTTGGGGCGTGCGTGGGGTGGGTATTTGGGGCGTGCGTGGGGTGGGTATTTGGGGCGTGCGTGGGGTGGGTATTTGGGGCGTGGGGTGGGTATTTGGGGCGTGCGTGGGGTGGGTATTTGGGGCGTGCGTGGGGTGGGTATTTGGGGCGTGCGTGGGGTGGGTATTTGGGGCGTGGGGTGGGTATTTGGGGCGTGCGTGGGGTGGGTATTTGGGGCGTGCGTGGGGTGGGTATTTGGGGCGTGGGGTGGGTATTTGGGGCGTAGGGTGGGTATTTGGGGCGTGCGTGGGGTGGGTATTTGGGGCGTGCGTGGGGTGGGTATTTGGGGCGTGCGTGGGGTGGGTATTTGGGGCGTGGGGTGGGTATTTGGGGCGTGCGTGGGGTGGGTATTTGGGGCGTGCGTGGGGTGGGTATTTGGGGCGTGCGTGGGGTGGGTATTTGGGGCGTGGGGTGGGTATTTGGGGCGTGCGTGGGGTGGGTATTTGGGGCGTGCGTGGGGTGGGTATTTGGGGCGTGCGTGGGGTGGGTATTTGGGGCGTGCGTGGGGTGGGTATTTGGGGCGTGGGGTGGGTATTTGGGGCGTGCGTGGGGTGGGTATTTGGGGCGTGCGTGGGGTGGGTATTTGGGGCGTGCGTGGGGTGGGTATTTGGGGCGTGCGTGGGGTGGGTATTTGGGGCGTGGGGTGGGTATTTGGGGCGTGGGGCGGTATTTGGGGCGTGCGTGGGGTGGGTATTTGGGGCGTGCGTGGGGTGGGTATTTGGGGCGTGCGTGGGGTGGGTATTTGGGGCGTGGGGTGGGTATTTGGGGCGTGCGTGGGGTGGGTATTTGGGGCGTGCGTGGGGTGGGTATTTGGGGCGTGCGTGGGGTGGGTATTTGGGGCGTGGGGTGGGTATTTGGGGCGTGCGTGGGGTGGGTATTTGGGGCGTGGGGTGGGTATTTGGGGCGTGCGTGGGGTGGGTATTTGGGGCGTGCGTGGGGTGGGTATTTGGGGCGTGCGTGGGGTGGGTATTTGGGGCGTGGGGTGGGTATTTGGGGCGTGCGTGGGGTGGGTATTTGGGGCGTGCGTGGGGTGGGTATTTGGGGCGTGCGTGGGGTGGGTATTTGGGGCGTGCGTGGGGTGGGTATTTGGGGCGTGGGGTGGGTATTTGGGGCGTGCGTGGGGTGGGTATTTGGGGCGTGCGTGGGGTGGGTATTTGGGGCGTGCGTGGGGTGGGTATTTGGGGCGTGCGTGGGGTGGGTATTTGGGGCGTGGGGTGGGTATTTGGGGCGTGCGTGGGGTGGGTATTTGGGGCGTGCGTGGGGTGGGTATTTGGGGCGTGCGTGGGGTGGGTATTTGGGGCGTGCGTGGGGTGGGTATTTGGGGCGTGGGGTGGGTATTTGGGGCGTGCGTGGGGTGGGTATTTGGGGCGTGCGTGGGGTGGGTATTTGGGGCGTGCGTGGGGTGGGTATTTGGGGCGTGGGGTGGGTATTTGGGGCGTGCGTGGGGTGGGTATTTGGGGCGTGCGTGGGGTGGGTATTTGGGGCGTGCGTGGGGTGGGTATTTGGGGCGTGCGTGGGGTGGGTATTTGGGGCGTGCGTGGGGTGGGTATTTGGGGCGTGCGTGGGGTGGGTATTTGGGGCGTGGGGTGGGTATTTGGGGCGTGCGTGGGGTGGGTATTTGGGGCGTGCGTGGGGTGGGTATTTGGGGCGTGCGTGGGGTGGGTATTTGGGGCGTGGGGTGGGTATTTGGGGCGTGCGTGGGGTGGGTATTTGGGGCGTGCGTGGGGTGGGTATTTGGGGCGTGCGTGGGGTGGGTATTTGGGGCGTGCGTGGGGTGGGTATTTGGGGCGTGCGTGGGGTGGGTATTTGGGGCGTGCGTGGGGTGGGTATTTGGGGCGTGCGTGGGGTGGGTATTTGGGGCGTGCGTGGGGTGGGTATTTGGGGCGTGGGGTGGGTATTTGGGGCGTGCGTGGGGTGGGTATTTGGGGCGTGCGTGGGGTGGGTATTTGGGGCGTGCGTGGGGTGGGTATTTGGGGCGTGGGGTGGGTATTTGGGGCGTGCGTGGGGTGGGTATTTGGGGCGTGCGTGGGGTGGGTATTTGGGGCGTGCGTGGGGTGGGTATTTGGGGCGTGCGTGGGGTGGGTATTTGGGGCGTGGGGTGGGTATTTGGGGCGTGCGTGGGGTGGGTATTTGGGGCGTGCGTGGGGTGGGTATTTGGGGCGTGCGTGGGGTGGGTATTTGGGGCGTGCGTGGGGTGGGTATTTGGGGCGTGGGGTGGGTATTTGGGGCGTGCGTGGGGTGGGTATTTGGGGCGTGCGTGGGGTGGGTATTTGGGGCGTGCGTGGGGTGGGTATTTGGGGCGTGGGGTGGGTATTTGGGGCGTGCGTGGGGTGGGTATTTGGGGCGTGCGTGGGGTGGGTATTTGGGGCGTGCGTGGGGTGGGTATTTGGGGCGTGCGTGGGGTGGGTATTTGGGGCGTGCGTGGGGTGGGTATTTGGGGCGTGCGTGGGGTGGGTATTTGGGGCGTGCGTGGGGTGGGTATTTGGGGCGTGCGTGGGGTGGGTATTTGGGGCGTAGGGTGGGTATTTGGGGCGTGCGTGGGGTGGGTATTTGGGGCGTGCGTGGGGTGGGTATTTGGGGCGTGCGTGGGGTGGGTATTTGGGGCGTGCGTGGGGTGGGTATTTGGGGCGTGGGGTGGGTATTTGGGGCGTGCGTGGGGTGGGTATTTGGGGCGTGCGTGGGGTGGGTATTTGGGGCGTGCGTGGGGTGGGTATTTGGGGCGTGCGTGGGGTGGGTATTTGGGGCGTGGGGTGGGTATTTGGGGCGTGCGTGGGGTGGGTATTTGGGGCGTGCGTGGGGTGGGTATTTGGGGCGTGCGTGGGGTGGGTATTTGGGGCGTGCGTGGGGTGGGTATTTGGGGCGTGCGTGGGGTGGGTATTTGGGGCGTGCGTGGGGTGGGTATTTGGGGCGTGCGTGGGGTGGGTATTTGGGGCGTGCGTGGGGTGGGTATTTGGGGCGTGGGGTGGGTATTTGGGGCGTGCGTGGGGTGGGTATTTGGGGCGTGCGTGGGGTGGGTATTTGGGGCGTGCGTGGGGTGGGTATTTGGGGCGTGCGTGGGGTGGGTATTTGGGGCGTGGGGTGGGTATTTGGGGCGTGCGTGGGGTGGGTATTTGGGGCGTGCGTGGGGTGGGTATTTGGGGCGTGCGTGGGGTGGGTATTTGGGGCGTGGGGTGGGTATTTGGGGCTAGCGTGGGGTGGGTATTTGGGGCGTGCGTGGGGTGGGTATTTGGGGCGTGCGTGGGGTGGGTATTTGGGGCGTGCGTGGGGTGGGTATTTGGGGCGTGGGGTGGGTATTTGGGGCGTGCGTGGGGTGGGTATTTGGGGCGTGCGTGGGGTGGGTATTTGGGGCGTGCGTGGGGTGGGTATTTGGGGCGTAGGGTGGGTATTTGGGGCGTGCGTGGGGTGGGTATTTGGGGGGTGCGTGGGGTGGGTATTTGGGGCGTGCGTGGGGTGGGTATTTGGGGCGTGCGTGGGGTGGGTATTTGGGGCGTGGGGTGGGTATTTGGGGCGTGCGTGGGGTGGGTATTTGGGGCGTGCGTGGGGTGGGTATTTGGGGCGTGGGGTGGGTATTTGGGGCGTGCGTGGGGTGGGTATTTGGGGCGTGCGTGGGGTGGGTATTTGGGGCGTACGTGGGGTGGGTATTTGGGGCGTGCGTGGGGTGGGTATTTGGGGCGTGGGGTGGGTATTTGGGGCGTGCGTGGGGTGGGTATTTGGGGCGTGCGTGGGGTGGGTATTTGGGGCGTGCGTGGGGTGGGTATTTGGGGCGTGCGTGGGGTGGGTATTTGGGGCGTGGGGTGGGTATTTGGGGCGTGCGTGGGGTGGGTATTTGGGGCGTGCGTGGGGTGGGTATTTGGGGCGTGCGTGGGGTGGGTATTTGGGGCGTGGGGTGGGTATTTGGGGCGTGCGTGGGGTGGGTATTTGGGGCGTGCGTGGGGTGGGTATTTGGGGCGTGCGTGGGGTGGGTATTTGGGGCGTGCGTGGGGTGGGTATTTGGGGCGTGGGGTGGGTATTTGGGGCGTGCGTGGGGTGGGTATTTGGGGCGTGCGTGGGGTGGGTATTTGGGGCGTGCGTGGGGTGGGTATTTGGGGCGTGCGTGGGGTGGGTATTTGGGGCGTGGGGTGGGTATTTGGGGCGTGCGTGGGGTGGGTATTTGGGGCGTGCGTGGGGTGGGTATTTGGGGCGTGCGTGGGGTGGGTATTTGGGGCGTGGGGTGGGTATTTGGGGCGTGCGTGGGGTGGGTATTTGGGGCGTGCGTGGGGTGGGTATTTGGGGCGTGCGTGGGGTGGGTATTTGGGGCGTGCGTGGGGTGGGTATTTGGGGCGTGGGGTGGGTATTTGGGGCGTGCGTGGGGTGGGTATTTGGGGCGTGCGTGGGGTGGGTATTTGGGGCGTGGGGTGGGTATTTGGGGCGTGCGTGGGGTAGGTATTTGGGGCGTGCGTGGGGTGGGTATTTGGGGCGTGGGGTGGGTATTTGGGGCGTGCGTGGGGTGGGTATTTGGGGCGTGCGTGGGGTGGGTATTTGGGGCGTGGGGTGGGTATTTGGGGCGTGCGTGGGGTAGGTATTTGGGGCGTGCGTGGGGTGGGTATTTGGGGCGTGCGTGGGGTGGGTATTTGGGGCGTGGGGTGGGTATTTGGGGCGTGCGTGGGGTGGGTATTTGGGGCGTGCGTGGGGTGGGTATTTGGGGCGTGCGTGGGGTGGGTATTTGGGGCGTGCGTGGGGTGGGTATTTGGGGCGTGGGGTGGGTATTTGGGGCATGCGTGGGGTGGGTATTTGGGGCGTGCGTGGGGTGGGTATTTGGGGCGTGCGTGGGGTGGGTATTTGGGGCGTGGGGCGGATATTTGGGGCGTGCGTGGGGTGGGTATTTGGGGCGTGCGTGGGGTGGGTATTTGGGGCGTACGTGGGGTGGGTATTTGGGGCGTGCGTGGGGTGGGTATTTGGGGCGTGGGGTGGGTATTTGGGGCGTGCGTGGGGTGGGTATTTGGGGCGTGCGTGGGGTGGGTATTTGGGGCGTGCGTGGGGTGGGTATTTGGGGCGTGGGGTGGGTATTTGGGCGTGTGTGGGGTGGGTATTTGGGGCGTGCGTGGGGTGGGTATTTGGGGCGTGCGTGGGGTGGGTATTTGGGGCGTGCGTGGGGTGGGTATTTGGGGCGTGGGGTGGGTATTTGGGGCGTGCGTGGGGTGGGTATTTGGGGCGTGCGTGGGGTGGGTATTTGGGGCGTGCGTGGGGTGGGTATTTGGGGCGTGGGGTGGGTATTTGGGGCGTGCGTGGGGTGGGTATTTGGGGCGTGCGTGGGGTGGGTATTTGGGGCGTACGTGGGGTGGGTATTTGGGGCGTGCGTGGGGTCGGTATTTGGGGCGTGGGGTGGGTATTTGGGGCGTGCGTGGGGTTGGTATTTGGGGCGTGCGTGGGGTGGGTATTTGGGGCGTGCGTGGGGTGGGTATTTGGGGCGTTGGGTGGGTATTTGGGGCGTGCGTGGGGTGGGTATTTGGGGCGTGCGTGGGGTGGGTATTTGGGGCGTGCGTGGGGTGGGTATTTGGGGCGTGCGTGGGGTGGGTATTTGGGGCGTGGGGTGGGTATTTGGGGCGTGCGTGGGGTTGGTATTTGGGGCGTGCGTGGGGTGGGTATTTGGGGCGTGCGTGGGGTGGGTATTTGGGGCGTGGGGTGGGTATTTGGGGCGTGCGTGGGGTGGGTATTTGGGGCGTGCGTGGGGTGGGTATTTGGGGCGTGCGTGGGGTGGGTATTTGGGGCGTGGGGTGGGTATTTGGGGCGTGCGTGGGGTGGGTATTTGGGGCGTGCGTGGGGTGGGTATTTGGGGCGTGCGTGGGGTGGGTATTTGGGGCGTAGGGTGGGTATTTGGGGCGTGCGTGGGGTGGGTATTTGGGGCGTGCGTGGGGTGGGTATTTGGGGCGTGCGTGGGGTGGGTATTTGGGGCGTGCGTGGGGTGGGTATTTGGGGCGTGGGGTGGGTATTTGGGGCGTGCGTGGGGTGGGTATTTGGGGCGTGCGTGGGGTGGGTATTTGGGGCGTGCGTGGGGTGGGTATTTGGGGCGTGGGGTGGGTATTTGTGGCGTGCGTGGGGTGGGTATTTGGGGCGTGCGTGGGGTGGGTATTTGGGGCGTGCGTGGGGTGGGTATTTGGGGCGTGCGTGGGGTGGGTATTTGGGGCGTGCGTGGGGTGGGTATTTGGGGCGTGGGGTGGGTATTTGGGGCGTGCGTGGGGTGGGTATTTGGGGCGTGCGTGGGGTGGGTATTTGGGGCGTGCGTGGGGTGGGTATTTGGGGCGTGCGTGGGGTGGGTATTTGGGGCGTGGGGTGGGTATTTGGGGCGTGCGTGGGGTGGGTATTTGGGGCGTGCGTGGGGTGGGTATTTGGGGCGTGCGTGGGGTGGGTATTTGGGGCGTGGGGTGGGTATTTGGGGCGTGCGTGGGGTGGGTATTTGGGGCGTGCGTGGGGTGGGTATTTGGGGCGTGCGTGGGGTGGGTATTTGGGGCGTGCGTGGGGTGGGTATTTGGGGCGTGGGGTGGGTATTTGGGGCGTGCGTGGGGTGGGTATTTGGGGCGTGCGTGGGGTGGGTATTTGGGGCGTGCGTGGGGTGGGTATTTGGGGCGTGGGGTGGGTATTTGGGGCGTGCGTGGGGTGGGTATTTGGGGCGTGCGTGGGGTGGGTATTTGGGGCGTGCGTGGGGTGGGTATTTGGGGCGTGGGGTGGGTATTTGGGGCGTGCGTGGGGTGGGTATTTGGGGCGTGCGTGGGGTGGGTATTTGGGGCGTGCGTGGGGTGGGTATTTGGGGCGTGCGTGGGGTGGGTATTTGGGGCGTGGGGTGGGTATTTGGGGCGTGCGTGGGGTGGGTATTTGGGGCGTGCGTGGGGTGGGTATTTGGGGCGTGCGTGGGGTGGGTATTTGGGGCGTGCGTGGGGTGGGTATTTGGGGCGTGGGGTGGGTATTTGGGGCGTGCGTGGGGTGGGTATTTGGGGCGTGCGTGGGGTGGGTATTTGGGGCGTGGGGTGGGTATTTGGGGCGTGCGTGGGGTGGGTATTTGGGGCGTGCGTGGGGTGGGTATTTGGGGCGTGCGTGGGGTGGGTATTTGGGGCGTGCGTGGGGTGGGTATTTGGGGCGTGGGGTGGGTTTTTGGGGCGTGCGTGGGGTGGGTATTTGGGGCGTGCGTGGGGTGGGTATTTGGGGCGTGCGTGGGGTGGGTATTTGGGGCGTGCGTGGGGTGGGTATTTGGGGCGTGGGGTGGGTATGCGTGGGGTGGGTATTTGGGGCGTGCGTGGGGTGGGTATTTGGGGCGTGCGTGGGGTGGGTATTTGGGGCGTGGGGTGGGTATTTGGGGCGTGCGTGGGGTGGGTATTTGGGGCGTGCGTGGGGTGGGTATTTGGGGCGTGCGTGGGGTGGGTATTTGGGGCGTGCGTGGGGTGGGTATTTGGGGCGTGGGGTGGGTATTTGGGGCGTGCGTGGGGTGGGTATTTGGGGCGTGCGTGGGGTGGGTATTTGGGGCGTCGTGGGGTGGGTATTTGGGGCGTGCGTGGGGTGGGTATTTGGGGCGTGCGTGGGGTGGGTATTTGGGGCGTGCGTGGGGTGGGTATTTGGGGCGTGCGTGGGGTGGGTATTTGGGGGTGCGTGGGGTGGGTATTTGGGGCGTGCGTGGGGTGGGTATTTGGGGCGTGCGTGGGGTGGGTATTTGGGGCGTGCGTGGGGTGGGTATTTGGGCGGCGTGGGGTGGGTATTTGGGGCGTGCGTGTGGGTGGGTATTTGGGGCGTGCGTGGGGTGGGTATTTGGGGCGTGCGTGGGGTGGGTATTTGGGGCGTGCGTGGGGTGGGTATTTGGGGCGTGGGGTGGGTATTTGGGGCGTGCGTGGGGTGGGTATTTGGGGCGTGCGTGGGGTGGGTATTTGGGGCGTGCGTGGGGTGGGTATTTGGGGCGTGCGTGGGGTGGGTATTTGGGGCGTGGGGTGGGTATTTGGGGCGTGCGTGGGGTGGGTATTTGGGGCGTGGGGTGGGTATTTGGGGCGTGCGTGGGGTGGGTATTTGGGGCGTGCGTGGGGTGGGTATTTGGGGCGTGCGTGGGGTGGGTATTTGGGGCGTGCGTGGGGTGGGTATTTGGGGCGTGCGTGGGGTGGGTATTTGGGGCGTGCGTGGGGTGGGTATTTGGGGCGTGCGTGGGGTGGGTATTTGGGGCGTGCGTGGGGTGGGTATTTGGGGCGTGCGTGGGGTGGGTATTTGGGGCGTGCGTGGGGTGGGTATTTGGGGCGTGCGTGGGGTGGGTATTTGGGGCGTGCGTGGGGTGGGTATTTGGGGCGTGGGGTGGGTATTTGGGGCGTGCGTGGGGTGGGTATTTGGGGCGTGCGTGGGGTGGGTATTTGGGGCGTGCGTGGGGTGGGTATTTGGGGCGTGCGTGGGGTGGGTATTTGGGGCGTGGGGTGGGTATTTGGGGCGTGCGTGGGGTGGGTATTTGGGGCGTGCGTGGGGTGGGTATTTGGGGCGTGCGTGGGGTGGGTATTTGGGGCGTGCGTGGGGTGGGTATTTGGGGCGTGGGGTGGGTATTTGGGGCGTGCGTGGGGTGGGTATTTGGGGCGTGCGTGGGGTGGGTATTTGGGGCGTGCGTGGGATGGGTATTTGGGGCGTGGGGTGGGTATTTGGGGCGTGCGTGGGGTGGGTATTTGGGGCGTGCGTGGGGTGGGTATTTGGGGCGTGCGTGGGGTGGGTATTTGGGGCGTGCGTGGGGTGGGTATTTGGGGCGTGCGTGGGGTGGGTATTTGGGGCGTGCGTGGGGTGGGTATTTGGGGCGTGGGGTGGGTATTTGGGGCGTGCGTGGGGTGGGTATTTGGGGCGTGCGTGGGGTGGGTATTTGGGGCGTGCGTGGGGTGGGTATTTGGGGCGTGGGGTGGGTATTTGGGGCGTGCGTGGGGTGGGTATTTGGGGCGTGCGTGGGGTGGGTATTTGGGGCGTGCGTGGGGTGGGTATTTGGGGCGTGGGGTGGGTATTTGGGGCGTGCGTGGGGTGGGTATTTGGGGCGTGCGTGGGGTGGGTATTTGGGGCGTGCGTGGGGTGGGTATTTGGGGCGTGGGGTGGGTATTTGGGGCGTGCGTGGGGTGGGTATTTGGGGCGTGGGTGGGTATTTGGGGCGTGCGTGGGGTGGGTATTTGGGGCGTGCGTGGGGTGGGTATTTGGGGCGTGCGTGGGGTGGGTATTTGGGGCGTGGGGTGGGTATTTGGGGCGTGCGTGGGGTGGGTATTTGGGGCGTGCGTGGGGTGGGTATTTGGGGCGTGCGTGGGGTGGGTATTTGGGGCGTGGGGTGGGTATTTGGGGCGTGCGTGGGGTGGGTATTTGGGGCGTGCGTGGGGTGGGTATTTGGGGCGTGCGTGGGGTGGGTATTTGGGGCGTGGGGTGGGTATTTGGGGCGTGCGTGGGGTGGGTATTTGGGGCGTGCGTGGGGTGGGTATTTGGGGCGTGCGTGGGGTGGGTATTTGGGGCGTGCGTGGGGTGGGTATTTGGGGCGTGGGGTGGGTTTTTGGGGCGTGCGTGGGGTGGGTATTTGGGGCGTGCGTGGGGTGGGTATTTGGGGCGTGCGTGGGGTGGGTATTTGGGGCGTGGGGTGGGTATTTGGGGCGTGCGTGGGGTGGGTATTTGGGGCGTGCGTGGGGTGGGTATTTGGGGCGTGCGTGGGGTGGGTATTTGGGGCGTGCGTGGGGTGGGTATTTGGGGCGTGGGGTGGGTATTTGGGGCGTGCGTGGGGTGGGTATTTGGGGCGTGCGTGGGGTGGGTATTTGGGGCGTGCGTGGGGTGGGTATTTGGGGCTGCGTGGGGTGGGTATTTGGGGCGTGGGGTGGGTTTTTGGGGCGTGCGTGGGGTGGGTATTTGGGGCGTGCGTGGGGTGGGTATTTGGGGCGTGCGTGGGGTGGGTATTTGGGGCGTGGGGTGGGTATTTGGGGCGTGCGTGGGGTGGGTATTTGGGGCGTGCGTGGGGTGGGTATTTGGGGCGTGCGTGGGGTGGGTATTTGGGGCGTGCGTGGGGTGGGTATTTGGGGCGTGGGGTGGGTATTTGGGGCGTGCGTGGGGTGGGTATTTGGGGCGTGCGTGGGGTGGGTATTTGGGGCGTGCGTGGGGTGGGTATTTGGGGCGTAAGTGGGGTGGGTATTTGGGGCGTGGGGTGGGTATTTGGGGCGTGCGTGGGGTGGGTATTTGGGGCGTGCGTGGGGTTGGGTATTTGGGGCGTGCGTGGGGTGGGTATTTGGGGCGTGCGTGGGGTGGGTATTTGGGGCGTGCGTGGGGTGGGTATTTGGGGCGTGCGTGGGGTGGGTATTTGGGGCGTGGAGTGGGTATTTGGGGCGTGCGTGGGGTGGGTATTTGGGGCGTGCGTGGGCTGGGTATTTGGGGCGTGGGGTGGGTATTTGGGGCGTGCGTGGGGTGGGTATTTGGGGCGTGCGTGGGATGGGTATTTGGGGCGTGGGGTGGGTATTTGGGGCGTGCGTGGGGTGGGTATTTGGGGCGTGCGTGGGGTGGGTATTTGGGGCGTGCGTGGGGTGGGTATTTGGGGCGTGCGTGGGGTGGGTATTTGGGGCGTGCGTGGGGTGGGTATTTGGGGCGTGCGTGGGGTGGGTATTTGGGGCGTGGGGTGGGTATTTGGGGCGTGCGTGGGTGGGTATTTGGGGCGTGCGTGGGGTGGGTATTTGGGGCGTGCGTGGGGTGGGTATTTGGGGCGTGGGGTGGGTATTTGGGGCGTGCGTGGGGTGGGTATTTGGGGCGTGCGTGGGGTGGGTATTTGGGGCGTGGGGTGGGTATTTGGGGCGTGCGTGGGGTGGGTATTTGGGGCGTGCGTGGGGTGGGTATTTGGGGCGTGCGTGGGGTGGGTATTTGGGGCGTGGGGTGGGTATTTGGGGCGTGCGTGGGGTGGGTATTTGGGGCGTGCGTGGGGTGGGTATTTGGGGCGTGCGTGGGGTGGGTATTTGGGGCGTGCGTGGGGTGGGTATTTGGGGCGTGGGGTGGGTTTTTGGGGCGTGCGTGGGGTGGGTATTTGGGGCGTGCGTGGGGTGGGTATTTGGGGCGTGCGTGGGGTGGGTATTTGGGCGTGGGGTGGGTATTTGGGGCGTGCGTGGGGTGGGTATTTGGGGCGTGCGTGGGGTGGGTATTTGGGGCGTGCGTGGGGTGGGTATTTGGGGCGTGCGTGGGGTGGGTATTTGGGGCGTGGGGTGGGTATTTGGGGCGTGCGTGGGGTGGGTATTTGGGGCGTGCGTGGGGTGGGTATTTGGGGCGTGCGTGGGGTGGGTATTTGGGGCGTGCGTGGGGTGGGTATTTGGGGCGTGGGGTGGGTTTTTTGGGGCGTGCGTGGGGTGGGTATTTGGGGCGTGCGTGGGGTGGGTATTTGGGGCGTGCGTGGGGTGGGTATTTGGGGCGTGGGGTGGGTATTTGGGGCGTGCGTGGGGTGGGTATTTGGGGCGTGCGTGGGGTGGGTATTTGGGGCGTGCGTGGGGTGGGTATTTGGGGCGTGCGTGGGCTGGGTATTTGGGGCGTGGGGTGGGTATTTGGGGCGTGCGTGGGGTGGGTATTTGGGGCGTGCGTGGGGTGGGTATTTGGGGCGTGCGTGGGGTGGGTATTTGGGGCGTGGGGTGGGTATTTGGGGCGTGCGTGGGGTGGGTATTTGGGGCGTGCGTGGGGTGGGTATTTGGGGCGTGCGTGGGGTGGGTATTTGGGGCGTAAGTGGGGTGGGTATTTGGGGCGTGGGGTGGGTATTTGGGGCGTGCGTGGGGTGGGTATTTGGGGCGTGCGTGGGGTGGGTATTTGGGGCGTGCGTGGGGTGGGTATTTGGGGCGTGGGGTGGGTATTTGGGGCGTGCGTGGGGTGGGTATTTGGGGCGTGCGTGGGGTGGGTATTTGGGGCGTGCGTGGGTTGGGTATTTGGGGCGTGCGTGGGGTGGGTATTTGGGGCGTGGGGTGGGTTTTTGGGGCGTGCGTGGGGTGGGTATTTGGGGCGTGCGTGGGGTGGGTATTTGGGGCGTGCGTGGGGTGGGTATTTGGGGCGTGGGGTGGGTATTTGGGGCGTGCGTGGGGTGGGTATTTGGGGCGTGCGTGGGGTGGGTATTTGGGGCGTGCGTGGGGTGGGTATTTGGGGCGTGCGTGGGGTGGGTATTTGGGGCGTGGGGTGGGTATTTGGGGCGTGCGTGGGGTGGGTATTTGGGGCGTGCGTGGGGTGGGTATTTGGGGCGTGCGTGGGGTGGGTATTTGGGGCGTGCGTGGGGTGGGTATTTGGGGCGTGCGTGGGGTGGGTATTTGGGGCGTGGGGTGGGTATTTGGGGCGTGCGTGGGGTGGGTATTTGGGGCGTGCGTGGGGTGGGTATTTGGGGCTCGCGTGGGGTGGGTATTTGGGGCGTGGGGTGGGTATTTGGGGCGTGCGTGGGGTGGGTATTTGGGGCGTGCGTGGGGTGGGTATTTGGGGCGTGCGTGGGGTGGGTATTTGGGGCGTGCGTGGGGTGGGTATTTGGGGCGTGGGGTGGGTATTTGGGGCGTGCGTGGGGTGGGTATTTGGGGCGTGCGTGGGGTGGGTATTTGGGGCGTGCGTGGGGTGGGTATTTGGGGCGTAAGTGGGGTGGGTATTTGGGGCGTGGGGTGGGTATTTGGGGCGTGCGTGGGGTGGGTATTTGGGGCGTGCGTGGGGTGGGTATTTGGGGCGTGCGTGGGGTGGGTATTTGGGGCGTGCGTGGGGTGGGTATTTGGGGCGTGCGTGGGGTGGGTATTTGGGGCGTGCGTGGGGTGGGTATTTGGGGCGTGGGGTGGGTATTTGGGGCGTGCGTGGGGTGGGTATTTGGGGCGTGCGTGGGGTGGGTATTTGGGGCGTGCGTGGGGTGGGTATTTGGGGCGTGCTTGGGGTGGGTATTTGGGGCGTGGGGTGGGTATTTGGGGCGTGCGTGGGGTGGGTATTTGGGGCGTGCGTGGGTGGGTATTTGGGGCGTGCTTGGGGTGGGTATTTGGGGCGTGGGGTGGGTATTTGGGGCGTGCGTGGGGTGGGTATTTGGGGCGTGCGTGGGGTGGGTATTTGGGGCGTGGGGGTGGGTATTTGGGGCGTGCGTGGGGTGGGTATTTGGGGCGTGCGTGGGGTGGGTATTTGGGGCGTGCGTGGGGTGGGTATTTGGGGCGTGCGTGTGGTGGGTATTTGGGGCGTGGGGTGGGTATTTGGGGCGTGCGTGGGGTGGGTATTTGGGGCGTGCGTGGGGTGGGTATTTGGGGCGTGCGTGGGGTGGGTATTTGGGGCGTGCGTGGGGTGGGTATTTGGGGCGTGCGTGGGGTGGGTATTTGGGGCGTGCGTGGGGTGGGTATTTGGGGCGTGCGTGGGGTGGGTATTTGGGGCGTGGGGTGGGTATTTGGGGCGTGCGTGGGGTGGGTATTTGGGGCGTGCGTGGGGTGGGTATTTGGGGCGTGCGTGGGGTGGGTATTTGGGGCGTGGGGTGGGTATTTGGGGCGTGCGTGGGGTGGGTATTTGGGGCGTGCGTGGGGTGGGTATTTGGGGCGTGCGTGGGGTGGGTATTTGGGGCGTGCGTGGGGTGGGTATTTGGGGCGTGGGGTGGGTATTTGGGGCGTGCGTGGGGTGGGTATTTGGGGCGTGCGTGGGGGTGGGTATTTGGGGCGTGCGTGGGGTGGGTATTTGGGGCGTGGGGTGGGTATTTGGGGCGTGCGTGGGGTGGGTATTTGGGGCGTGGGGTGGGTATTTGGGGCGTGCGTGGGGTGGGTATTTGGGCGTGCGTGGGGTGGGTATTTGGGGCGTGGGGTGGGTATTTGGGGCGTGCGTGGGGTGGGTATTTGGGGCGTGCGTGGGGTGGGTATTTGGGGCGTGCGTGGGGTGGGTATTTGGGGCGTGGGGTGGGTATTTGGGGCGTGCGTGGGGTGGGTATTTGGGGCGTGCGTGGGGTGGGTATTTGGGGCGTGCGTGGGGTGGGTATTTGGGGCGTGCGTGGGGTGGGTATTTGGGGCGTGGGGTGGGTATTTGGGGCGTGCGTGGGGTGGGTATTTGGGGCGTGCGTGGGGTGGGTATTTGGGGCGTGCTTGGGGTGGGTATTTGGGGCGTGCGTGGGGTGGGTATTTGGGGCGTGCGTGGGGTGGGTATTTGGGGCGTGCGTGGGGTGGGTATTTGGGGCGTGGGGTGGGTATTTGGGGCGTGCGTGGGGTGGGTATTTGGGGCGTGCGTGGGGTGGGTATTTGGGGCGTGCGTGGGGTGGGTATTTGGGGCGTGCGTGGGGTGGGTATTTGGGGGCGTGCGTGGGGTGGGTATTTGGGGCGTGCGTGGGGTGGGTATTTGGGGCGTGGGGTGGGTATTTGGGGCGTGCGTGGGGTGGGTATTTGGGGCGTGCGTGGGTTGGGTATTTGGGGCGTGCGTGGGGTGGGTATTTGGGGCGTGGGGTGGGTATTTGGGGCGTGCGTGGGGTGGGTATTTGGGGCGTGGGGTGGGTATTTGGGGCGTGCGTGGGGTGGGTATTTGGGGCGTGCGTGGGGTGGGTATTTGGGGCGTGGGGTGGGTATTTGGGGCGTGCGTGGGGTGGGTATTTGAGGCGTGCGTGGGGTGGGTATTTGGGGCGTGCGTGGGGTGGGTATTTGGGGCGTGCGTGAGGTGGGTATTTGGGGCGTGGGGTGGGTATTTGGGGCGTGCGTGGGGTGGGTATTTGGGGCTTGCGTGGGGTGGGTATTTGGGGCGTGCGTGGGGTGGGTATTTGGGGCGTGCGTGGGGTGGGTATTTGGGGCGTGGGGTGGGTATTTGGGGCGTGCGTGGGGTGGGTATTTGGGGCGTGCGTGGGGTGGGTATTTGGGGCGTGCGTGGGGTGGGTATTTAGGGCGTGGGGTGGGTATTTGGGGCGTGCGTGGGGTGGGTATTTGGGGCGTGCGTGGGGTGGGTATTTGGGGCGTGCGTGGGGTGGGTATTTGGGGCGTGCGTGGGGTGGGTATTTGGGGCGTGGGGTGGGTATTTGGGGCGTGCGTGGGGTGGGTATTTGGGGCGTGCGTGGGGTGGGTATTTGGGGCGTGCGTGGGGTGGGTATTTGGGGCGTGCGTGGGGTGGGTATTTGGGGCGTGGGGTGGGTATTTGGGGCGTGCGTGGGGTGGGTATTTGGGGCGTGCGTGGGGTGGGTATTTGGGGCGTGGGGTGGGTATTTGGGGCGTGCGTGGGGTGGGTATTTGGGGCGTGCGTGGGGTGGGTATTTGGGGCGTGCGTGGGGTGGGTATTTGGGGCGTGGGGTGGGTATTTGGGGCGTGCGTGGGGTGGGTATTTGGGGCGTGCGTGGGGTGGGTATTTGGGGCGTGCGTGGGGTGGGTATTTGGGGCGTGCGTGGGGTGGGTATTTGGGGCGTGCGTGGGGTGGGTATTTGGGGCGTGGGGTAGGTATTTGGGGCGTGCGTGGGGTGGGTATTTGGGGCGTGCGTGGGTGGGTATTTGGGGCGTGCGTGGGGTGGGTATTTGGGGCATGGGGTGGGTATTTGGGGCGTGCGTGGGGTGGGTATTTGGGGCGTGCGTGGGGTGGGTATTTGGGGCGTGCGTGGGGTGGGTATTTGGGGCGTGGGGTGGGTATTTGGGGCGTGCGTGGGGTGGGTATTTGGGGCGTGCGTGGGGTGGGTATTTGGGGCGTGGGGTGGGTATTTGGGGCGTGCGTGGGGTGGGTATTTGGGGCGTGCGTGGGGTGGGTATTTGGGGCGTGCGTGGGGTGGGTATTTGGGGCATGGGGTGGGTATTTGGGCGTGCGTGGGGTGGGTATTTGGGGCGTGCGTGGGGTGGGTATTTGGGGCGTGCGTGGGGTGGGTATTTGGGGCGTGTGGTGGGTATTTGGGGCGTGCGTGGGGTGGGTATTTGGGGCGTGCGTGGGGTGGGTATTTGGGGCGTGCGTGGGGTGGGTATTTGGGGCGTGGGGTGGGTATTTGGGGCGTGCGTGGGGTGGGTATTTGGGGCGTGCGTGGGGTGGGTATTTGGGGCGTGCGTGGGGTGGGTATTTGGGGCGTGGGGTGGGTATTTGGGGCGTGCGTGGGGTGGGTATTTGGGGCGTGCGTGGGGTGGGTATTTGGGGCGTACGTGGGGTGGGTATTTGGGGCGTGCGTGGGGTGGGTATTTGGGGCGTGGGGTGGGTATTTGGGGCGTGCGTGGGGTGGGTATTTGGGGCGTGCGTGGGGTGGGTATTTGGGGCGTGCGTGGGGTGGGTATTTGGGGCGTGGGGTGGGTATTTGGGGCGTGCGTGGGGTGGGTATTTGGGGCGTGCGTGGGGTGGGTATTTGGGGCGTGCGTGGGGTGGGTATTTGGGGCGTGCGTGGGGTGGGTATTTGGGGCGTGCGTGGGGTGGGTATTTGGGGCGTGCGTGGGGTGGGTATTTTGGGGCATGGGGTGGGTATTTGGGGCGTGCGTGGGGTGGGTATTTGGGGCGTGCGTGGGGTGGGTATTTGGGGCGTGCGTGGGGTAGGTATTTGGGGCGTGCGTGGGGTGGGTATTTGGGGCGTGCGTGGGGTGGGTATTTGGGGCGTGCGTGGGGTGGGTATTTGGGGCATGGGGTGGGTATTTGGGGCGTGCGTGGGGTGGGTATTTGGGGCGTGCGTGGGGTGGGTATTTGGGGCGTGCGTGGGGTGGGTATTTGGGGCGTGGGGTGGGTATTTGGGGCGTGCGTGGGGTGGGTATTTGGGGCGTGCGTGGGGTGGGTATTTGGGGCGTGGGGTGGGTATTTGGGGCGTGCGTGGGGTGGGTATTTGGGGCGTGCGTGGGGTGGGTATTTGGGGCATGGGGTGGGTATTTGGGGCGTGCGTGGGGTGGGTATTTGGGGCGTGCGTGGGGTGGGTATTTGGGGCGTGCGTGGGGTGGGTATTTGGGGCGTGTGGTGGGTATTTGGGGCGTGCGTGGGGTGGGTATTTGGGGCGTGCGTGGGGTGGGTATTTGGGGCGTGCGTGGGGTGGGTATTTGGGGCGTGGGGTGGGTATTTGGGGCGTGCGTGGGGTGGGTATTTGGGGCGTGCGTGGGGTGGGTATTTGGGGCGTGCGTGGGGTGGGTATTTGGGGCGTGGGGTGGGTATTTTGGGGCGTGCGTGGGGTGGGTATTTGGGGCGTGCGTGGGGTGGGTATTTGGGGCGTACGTGGGGTGGGTATTTGGGGCGTGCGTGGGGTGGGTATTTGGGGCGTGGGGTGGGTATTTGGGGCGTGCGTGGGGTGGGTATTTGGGGCGTGCGTGGGGTGGGTATTTGGGGCGTGCGTGGGGTGGGTATTTGGGGCGTGGGGTGGGTATTTGGGGCGTGCGTGGGGTGGGTATTTGGGGCGTGCGTGGGGTGGGTATTTGGGGCGTGCGTGGGGTGGGTATTTGGGGCGTGCGTGGGGTGGGTATTTGGGGCGTGGGGTGGGTATTTGGGGCGTGCGTGGGGTGGGTATTTGGGGCGTGCGGTGGGTATTTGGGGCGTGCGTGGGGTGGGTATTTGGGGCGTGGGGTGGGTATTTGGGGCGTGCGTGGGGTGGGTATTTGGGGCGTGCGTGGGGTGGGTATTTGGGGCGTGCGTGGGGTGGGTATTTGGGGCGTGGGGTGGGTATTTGGGGCGTGCATGGGGTGGGTATTTGGGGCGTGCGTGGGGTGGGTATTTGGGGCGTGCGTGGGGTGGGTATTTGGGGCGTGCGTGGGGTGGGTATTTGGGGCGTGGGGTGGGTATTTGGGGCGTGCGTGGGGTGGGTATTTGGGGCGTGCGTGGGTTGGGTATTTGGGGCGTGCGTGGGGTGGGTATTTGGGGCGTGCGTGGGGTGGGTATTTGGGGCGTGCGTGTGGTGGGTATTTGGGGCGTGCGTGGGGTGGGTATTTGGGGCGTGCGTGGGGTGGGTATTTGGGGCGTGCGTGGGGTGGGTATTTGGGGCGTGCGTGGGGTGGGTATTTGGGGCGTGCGTGGGCTGGGTATTTGGGGCGTGGGGTGGGTATTTGGGGCGTGCGTGGGGTGGGTATTTGGGGCGTGCGTGGGGTGGGTATTTGGGGCGTGCGTGGGGTGGGTATTTGGGGCGTGGGGTGGGTATTTGGGGCGTGCGTGGGGTGGGTATTTGGGGCGTGCGTGGGGTGGGTATTTGGGGCGTGCGTGGGGTGGGTATTTGGGGCGTAAGTGGGGTGGGTATTTGGGGCGTGGGGTGGGTATTTGGGGCGTGCGTGGGGTGGGTATTTGGGGCGTGCGTGGGGTGGGTATTTGGGGCGTGCGTGGGGTGGGTATTTGGGGCGTGGGGTGGGTATTTGGGGCGTGCGTGGGGTGGGTATTTGGGGCGTGCGTGGGGTGGGTATTTGGGGCGTGCGTGGGGTGGGTATTTGGGGCGTGCGTGGGGTGGGTATTTGGGGCGTGGGGTGGGTTTTTGGGGCGTGCGTGGGGTGGGTATTTGGGGCGTGCGTGGGGTGGGTATTTGGGGCGTGCGTGGGGTGGGTATTTGGGGCGTGGGGTGGGTATTTGGGGCGTGCGTGGGGTGGGTATTTGGGGCGTGCGTGGGGTGGGTATTTGGGGCGTGCGTGGGGTGGGTATTTGGGGCGTGCGTGGGGTGGGTATTTGGGGCGTGGGGTGGGTATTTGGGGCGTGCGTGGGGTGGGTATTTGGGGCGTGCGTGGGGTGGGTATTTGGGGCGTGCGTGGGGTGGGTATTTGGGGCGTGCGTGGGGTGGGTATTTGGGGCGTGGGTGGGTTTTTGGGGCGTGCGTGGGGTGGGTATTTGGGGCGTGCGTGGGGTGGGTATTTGGGGCTCGCGTGGGGTGGGTATTTGGGGCGTGGGGTGGGTATTTGGGGCGTGCGTGGGGTGGGTATTTGGGGCGTGCGTGGGGTGGGTATTTGGGGCGTGCGTGGGGTGGGTATTTGGGGCGTGCGTGGGGTGGGTATTTGGGGCGTGGGGTGGGTATTTGGGGCGTGCGTGGGGTGGGTATTTGGGGCGTGCGTGGGGTGGGTATTTGGGGCGTAAGTGGGGTGGGTATTTGGGGCGTGGGGTGGGTATTTGGGGCGTGCGTGGGGTGGGTATTTGGGGCGTGCGTGGGTGGGTATTTGGGGCGTGCGTGGGGTGGGTATTTGGGGCGTGCGTGGGGTGGGTATTTGGGGCGTGCGTGGGGTGGGTATTTGGGGCGTGCGTGGGGTGGGTATTTGGGGCGTGGGGTGGGTATTTGGGGCGTGCGTGGGGTGGGTATTTGGGGCGTGCGTGGGGTGGGTATTTGGGGCGTGCGTGGGGTGGGTATTTGGGGCGTGCTTGGGGTGGGTATTTGGGGCGTGGGGTGGGTATTTGGGGCGTGCGTGGGGTGGGTATTTGGGGCGTGCGTGGGGTGGGTATTTGGGGCGTGCTTGGGGTGGGTATTTGGGGCGTGGGGTGGGTATTTGGGGCGTGCGTGGGGTGGGTATTTGGGGCGTGCGTGGGGTGGGTATTTGGGGCGTGGGGTGGGTATTTGGGGCGTGCGTGGGGTGGGTATTTGGGGCGTGCGTGGGGTGGGTATTTGGGGCGTGCGTGGGGTGGGTATTTGGGGCGTGCGTGTGGTGGGTATTTGGGGCGTGGGGTGGGTATTTGGGGCGTGCGTGGGTGGGTATTTGGGGCGTGCGTGGGGTGGGTATTTGGGGCGTGCGTGGGGTGGGTATTTGGGGCGTGGGGTGGGTATTTGGGGCGTGCGTGGGGTGGGTATTTGGGGCGTGCGTGGGGTGGGTATTTGGGGCGTGCGTGGGGTGGGTATTTGGGGCGTGGGGTGGGTATTTGGGGCGTGCGTGGGGTGGGTATTTGGGGCGTGCGTGGGGTGGGTATTTGGGGCGTGCGTGGGGTGGGTATTTGGGGCGTGCGTGGGGTGGGTATTTGGGGCGTGGGGTGGGTATTTGGGGCGTGCGTGGGGTGGGTATTTGGGGCGTGCGTGGGGTGGGTATTTGGGGCGTGCGTGGGGTGGGTATTTGGGGCGTGGGGTGGGTATTTGGGGCGTGCGTGGGGTGGGTATTTGGGGCGTGCGTGGGGTGGGTATTTGGGGCGTGCGTGGGGTGGGTATTTGGGGCGTGCGTGGGGTGGGTATTTGGGGCGTGGGGTGGGTATTTGGGGCGTGCGTGGGGTGGGTATTTGGGGCGTGCGTGGGGTGGGTATTTGGGGCGTGCGTGGGGTGGGTATTTGAGGCGTGCGTGGGGTGGGTATTTGGGGCGTGCGTGGGGTGGGTATTTGGGGCGTGGGGTGGGTATTTGGGGCGTGCGTGGGGTGGGTATTTGGGGCGTGCGTGGGGTGGGTATTTGGGGCGTGCGTGGGGTGGGTATTTGGGGCGTGGGGTGGGTATTTGGGGCGTGCGTGGGGTGGGTATTTGGGGCGTGCGTGGGGTGGGTATTTGGGGCGTGCGTGGGGTGGGTATTTGGGGCGTGCGTGGGGTGGGTATTTGGGGCGTGGGGTGGGTATTTGGGGCGTGCGTGGGGTGGGTATTTGGGGCGTGCGTGGGGTGGGTATTTGGGGCGTGCGTGGGGTGGGTATTTGGGGGCGTGCGTGGGGTGGGTATTTGGGGCGTGCGTGGGGTGGGTATTTGGGGCGTGCGTGGGGTGGGTATTTGGGGCGCGTGGGTGGGTATTTGGGGCGTGGGGTGGGTATTTGGGGCGTGCGTGGGGTGGGTATTTGGGGCGTGCGTGGGGTGGGTATTTGGGGCGTGCGTGGGGTGGGTATTTGGGGCGTGCGTGGGGTGGGTATTTGGGGCGTGCGTGGGGTGGGTATTTGGGGCGTGCGTGGGGTGGGTATTTGGGGCGTGGGGTGGGTATTTGGGGCGTGCGTGGGGTGGGTATTTGGGGCGTGCGTGGGGTGGGTATTTGGGGCGTGCGTGGGGTGGGTATTTGGGGCGTGCGTGGGGTGGGTATTTGGGGCGTGGGGTGGGTATTTGGGGCGTGCGTGGGGTGGGTATTTGGGGCGTGCGTGGGGTGGGTATTTGGGGCGTGCGTGGGGTGGGTATTTGGGGCGTGCGTGGGGTGGGTATTTGGGGCGTGGGGTGGGTATTTGGGGCGTGCGTGGGGTGGGTATTTGGGGCGTGCGTGGGGTGGGTATTTGGGGCGTGCGTGGGGTGGGTATTTGGGGCGTGCGTGGGGTGGGTATTTGGGGCGTGGGGTGGGTATTTGGGGCGTGCGTGGGGTGGGTATTTGGGGCGTGCGTGGGGTGGGTATTTGGGGCGTGCGTGGGGTGGGTATTTGGGGCGTGCGTGGGGTGGGTATTTGGGGCGTGGGGTGGGTATTTGGGGCGTGCGTGGGGTGGGTATTTGGGGCGTGCGTGGGGTGGGTATTTGGGGCGTGCGTGGGGTGGGTATTTGGGGCGTGCGTGGGGTGGGTATTTGGGGCGTGCGTGGGGTGGGTATTTGGGGCGTGCGTGGGGTGGGTATTTGGGGCGTGGGGTGGGTATTTGGGGCGTGCGTGGGGTGGGTATTTGGGGCGTGCGTGGGGTGGGTATTTGGGGCGTGCGTGGGGTGGGTATTTGGGGGCGTGCGTGGGGTGGGTATTTGGGGCGTGCGTGGGGTGGGTATTTGGGGCGTGCGTGGGGTGGGTATTTGGGGCGTGGGGTGGGTATTTGGGGCGTGCGTGGGGTGGGTATTTGGGGCGTGCGTGGGGTGGGTATTTGGGGCGTGCGTGGGGTGGGTATTTGGGGCGTGGGGTGGGTATTTGGGGCGTGCGTGGGGTGGGTATTTGGGGCGTGCGTGGGGTGGGTATTTGGGGCGTGCGTGGGGTGGGTATTTGGGGCGTGCGTGGGGTGGGTATTTGGGGGCGTGGGGTGGGTATTTGGGGCGTGCGTGGGGTGGGTATTTGGGGCGTGCGTGGGGTGGGTATTTGGGGCGTGGGGTGGGTATTTGGGGCGTGCGTGGGGTGGGTATTTGGGGCGTGCGTGGGGTGGGTATTTGGGGCGTGCGTGGGGTGGGTATTTGGGGCGTGCGTGGAGGTGGGTATTTGGGGCGTGGGGTGGGTATTTGGGGCGTGCGTGGGGTGGGTATTTGGGGCTTGCGTGGGGTGGGTATTTGGGGCGTGCGTGGGGTGGGTATTTGGGGCGTGCGTGGGGTGGGTATTTGGGGCGTGGGGTGGGTATTTGGGGCGTGCGTGGGGTGGGTATTTGGGGCGTGCGTGGGGTGGGTATTTGGGGCGTGCGTGGGGTGGGTATTTGGGGCGTGCGTGGGGTGGGTATTTGGGGCGTGGGGTGGGTATTTGGGGCGTGCGTGGGGTGGTGGGTATTTGGGGCGTGCGTGGGGTGGGTATTTGGGGCGTGGGGTGGGTATTTGGGGCGTGCGTGGGGTGGGTATTTGGGGCGTGCGTGGGGTGGGTATTTGGGGCGTGCGTGGGGTGGGTATTTGGGGCGTGGGGTGGGTATTTGGGCGTGCGTGGGGTGGGTATTTGGGGCGTGCGTGGGGTGGGTATTTGGGGCGTGCGTGGGGTGGGTATTTGGGGCGTGCGTGGGGTGGGTATTTGGGGCGTGGGGTGGGTATTTGGGGCGTGCGTGGGGTGGGTATTTGGGGCGTGCGTGGGGTGGGTATTTGGGGCGTGCGTGGGGTGGGTATTTGGGGCGTGCGTGGGGTGGGTATTTGGGGCGTGGGGTGGGTATTTGGGGCGTGCGTGGGGTGGGTATTTGGGGCGTGCGTGGGGTGGGTATTTGGGGCGTGCGTGGGGTGGGTATTTGGGGCGTGCGTGGGGTGGGTATTTGGGGCGTGCGTGGGGTGGGTATTTGGGGCGTGCGTGGGGTGGGTATTTGGGGCGTGGGGTGGGTATTTGGGGCGTGCGTGGGGTGGGTATTTGGGGCGTGCGTGGGGTGGGTATTTGGGGCGTGCGTGGGGTGGGTATTTGGGGCGTGCGTGGGGTGGGTATTTGGGGCGTGCGTGGGGTGGGTATTTGGGGCGTGCGTGGGGTGGGTATTTGGGGCGTGGGGTGGGTATTTGGGGCGTGCGTGGGGTGGGTATTTGGGGCGTGCGTGGGGTGGGTATTTGGGGCGTGCGTGGGGTGGGTATTTGGGGCGTGGGGTGGGTATTTGGGGCGTGCGTGGGGTGGGTATTTGGGGCGTGCGTGGGGTGGGTATTTGGGGCGTGCGTGGGGTGGGTATTTGGGGCGTGCGTGGGGTGGGTATTTGGGGCGTGGGGTGGGTATTTGGGGCGTGCGTGGGGTGGGTATTTGGGGCGTGCGTGGGGTGGGTATTTGGGGCGTGGGGTGGGTATTTGGGGCGTGCGTGGGGTGGGTATTTGAGGCGTGCGTGGGGTGGGTATTTGGGGCGTGCGTGGGGTGGGTATTTGGGGCGTGCGTGAGGTGGGTATTTGGGGCGTGGGGGTGGGTATTTGGGGCGTGCGTGGGGTGGGTATTTGGGGCTTGCGTGGGGTGGGTATTTGGGGCGTGCGTGGGGTGGGTATTTGGGGCGTGCGTGGGGTGGGTATTTGGGGCGTGGGGTGGGTATTTGGGGCGTGCGTGGGGTGGGTATTTGGGGCGTGCGTGGGGTGGGTATTTGGGGCGTGCGTGGGGTGGGTATTTAGGGGCGTGGGGGTGGGTATTTGGGGCGTGCGTGGGGTGGGTATTTGGGGCGTGCGTGGGGTGGGTATTTGGGGCGTGCGTGGGGTGGGTATTTGGGGCGTGCGTGGGGTGGGTATTTGGGGCGTGGGGTGGGTATTTGGGGCGTGCGTGGGGTGGGTATTTGGGCGTGCGTGGGGTGGGTATTTGGGGCGTGCGTGGGGTGGGTATTTGGGGCGTGCGTGGGGTGGGTATTTGGGGCGTGCGTGGGGTGGGTATTTGGGGCGTGCGTGGGGTGGGTATTTGGGGCGTGGGGTGGGTATTTGGGGCGTGCGTGGGGTGGGTATTTGGGGCGTGCGTGGGGTGGGTATTTGGGGCGTGCGTGGGGTGGGTATTTGGGGCGTGGGGTGGGTATTTGGGGCGTGCGTGGGGTGGGTATTTGGGGCGTGCGTGGGGTGGGTATTTGGGGCGTGCGTGGGGTGGGTATTTGGGGCGTGCGTGGGGTGGGTATTTGGGGCGTGCGTGGGGTGGGTATTTGGGGCGTGGGGTAGGTATTTGGGGCGTGCGTGGGGTGGGTATTTGGGGCGTGCGTGGGGTGGGTATTTGGGGCGTGCGTGGGGTGGGTATTTGGGGCGTGCGTGGGGTGGGTATTTGGGGCGTGTGGTGGGTATTTGGGGCGTGCGTGGGGTGGGTATTTGGGGCGTGCGTGGGGTGGGTATTTGGGGCGTGCGTGGGGTGGGTATTTGGGGCGTGGGGTGGGTATTTGGGGCGTGCGTGGGGTGGGTATTTGGGGCGTGCGTGGGGTGGGTATTTGGGGCGTGCGTGGGGTGGGTATTTGGGGCGTGGGGTGGGTATTTGGGGCGTGCGTGGGGTGGGTATTTGGGGCGTGCGTGGGGTGGGTATTTGGGGCGTACGTGGGGTGGGTATTTGGGGCGTGCGTGGGGTGGGTATTTGGGGCGTGGGGTGGGTATTTGGGGCGTGCGTGGGGTGGGTATTTGGGGCGTGCGTGGGGTGGGTATTTGGGGCGTGCGTGGGGTGGGTATTTGGGGCGTGGGGTGGGTATTTGGGGCGTGCGTGGGGTGGGTATTTGGGGCGTGCGTGGGGTGGGTATTTGGGGCGTGCGTGGGGTGGGTATTTGGGGCGTGCGTGGGGTGGGTATTTGGGGCGTGGGGTGGGTATTTGGGGCGTGCGTGGGGTGGGTATTTGGGGCGTGCGGTGGGTATTTGGGGCGTGCGTGGGGTGGGTATTTGGGGCGTGGGGTGGGTATTTGGGGCGTGCGTGGGGTGGGTATTTGGGGCGTGCGTGGGGTGGGTATTTGGGGCGTGCGTGGGGTGGGTATTTGGGGCGTGGGGTGGGTATTTGGGGCGTGCATGGGGTGGGTATTTGGGGCGTGCGTGGGGTGGGTATTTGGGGCGTGCGTGGGGTGGGTATTTGGGGCGTGCGTGGGGTGGGTATTTGGGGCGTGGGGTGGGTATTTGGGGCGTGCGTGGGGTGGGTATTTGGGGCGTGCGTGGGGTGGGTATTTGGGGCGTGCGTGGGGTGGGTATTTGGGGCGTGCGTGGGGTGGGTATTTGGGGCGTGGGGTGGGTATTTGGGGCGTGCGTGGGGTGGGTATTTGGGGCGTGCGTGGGGTGGGTATTTGGGGCGTGGGGTGGGTATTTGGGGCGTGCGTGGGGTGGGTATTTGGGGCGTGCGTGGGGTGGGTATTTGGGGCGTGCGTGGGGTGGGTATTTGGGGCGTGCGTGGGGTGGGTATTTGGGGCGTGGGGTGGGTATTTGGGGCGTGCGTGGGGTGGGTATTTGGGGCGTGCGTGGGGTGGGTATTTGGGGCGTGCGTGGGGTGGGTATTTGGGGCGTGGGGTGGGTATTTGGGGCGTGCGTGGGGTGGGTATTTGGGGCGTGGGGTGGGTATTTGGGGCGTGCGTGGGGTGGGTATTTGGGGCGTGCGTGGGGTGGGTATTTGGGGCGTGCGTGGGGTGGGTATTTGGGGCGTGGGGTGGGTATTTGGGGCGTGCGTGGGGTGGGTATTTGGGGCGTGCGTGGGGTGGGTATTTGGGGCGTGCGTGGGGTGGGTATTTGGGGCGTGGGGTGGGTATTTGGGGCGTGCGTGGGGTGGGGTATTTGGGGCGTGCGTGGGGTGGGTATTTGGGGCGTGCGTGGGGTGGGTATTTGGGGCGTGCGTGGGGTGGGTATTTGGGGCGTGGGGTGGGTATTTGGGGCGTGCGTGGGGTGGGTATTTGGGGCGTGCGTGGGGTGGGTATTTGGGGCATGCGTGGGGTGGGTATTTGGGGCGTGCGTGGGGTGGGTATTTGGGGCGTGGGGTGGGTATTTGGGGCGTGCGTGGGGTGGGTATTTGGGGCGTGCGTGGGGTGGGTATTTGGGGCGTGCGTGGGGTGGGTATTTGGGGCGTGCGTGGGGTGGGTATTTGGGGCGTGGGGTGGGTATTTGGGGCGTGCGTGGGGTGGGTATTTGGGGCGTGCGTGGGGTGGGTATTTGGGGCGTGCGTGGGGTGGGTATTTGGGGCGTGCGTGGGGTGGGTATTTGGGGCGTGCGTGGGGTGGGTATTTGGGGCGTGGGGTGGGTATTTGGGGCGTGCGTGGGGTGGGTATTTGGGGCGTGCGTGGGGTGGGTATTTGGGGCGTGCGTGGGGTGGGTATTTGGGGCGTGGGGTGGGTATTTGGGGCGTGCGTGGGGTGGGTATTTGGGGCGTGCGTGGGGTGGGTATTTGGGGCGTGGGGTGGGTATTTGGGGCGTGCGTGGGGTGGGTATTTGGGGCGTGGGTGGGTATTTGGGGCGTGCGTGGGGTGGGTATTTGGGGCGTGCGTGGGGTGGGTATTTGGGGCGTGGGGTGGGTATTTGGGGCGTGCGTGGGGTGGGTATTTGGGGCGTGCGTGGGGTGGGTATTTGGGGCGTGCGTGGGGTGGGTATTTGGGGCGTGCGTGGGGTGGGTATTTGGGGCGTGGGGTGGGTATTTGGGGCGTGCGTGGGGTGGGTATTTGGGGCGTGCGTGGGGTGGGTATTTGGGGCGTGCGTGGGGTGGGTATTTGGGGCGTGGGGTGGGTATTTGGGGCGTGCGTGGGGTGGGTATTTGAGGCGTGCGTGGGGTGGGTATTTGGGGCGTGCGTGGGGTGGGTATTTGGGGCGTGCGTGGAGGTGGGTATTTGGGGCGTGGGGTGGGTATTTGGGGCGTGCGTGGGGTGGGTATTTGGGGCGTGCGTGGGGTGGGTATTTGGGGCGTGCGTGGGGTGGGTATTTGGGGCGTGCGTGGGGTGGGTATTTGGGGCGTGGGGTGGGTATTTGGGGCGTGCGTGGGGTGGGTATTTGGGGCGTGCGTGGGGTGGGTATTTGGGGCGTGCGTGGGGTGGGTATTTGGGGCGTGGGGTGGGTATTTGGGGCGTGCGTGGGGTGGGTATTTGGGGCGTGCGTGGGGTGGGTATTTGGGGCGTGCGTGGGGTGGGTATTTGGGGCGTGCGTGGGGTGGGTATTTGGGGCGTGGGGTGGGTATTTGGGGCGTGCGTGGGGTGGGTATTTGGGGCGTGCGTGGGGTGGGTATTTGGGGCGTGCGTGGGGTGGGTATTTGGGGCGTGCGTGGGGTGGGTATTTGGGGCGTGGGGTGGGTATTTGGGGCGTGCGTGGGGTGGGTATTTGGGGCGTGCGTGGGGTGGGTATTTGGGGCGTGCGTGGGGTGGGTATTTGGGGCGTGGGGTGGGTATTTGGGGCATGCGTGGGGTGGGTATTTGGGGCGTGCGTGGGGTGGGTATTTGGGGCGTGCGTGGGGTGGGTATTTGGGGCGTGCGTGGGGTGGGTATTTGGGGCGTGCGTGGGGTGGGTATTTGGGGCGTGGGGTGGGTATTTGGGGCGTGCGTGGGGTGGGTATTTGGGGCGTGCGTGGGGTGGGTATTTGGGGCGTGCGTGGGGTGGGTATTTGGGGCGTGCGTGGGGTGGGTATTTGGGGCGTGGGGTGGGTATTTGGGGCGTGCGTGGGGTGGGTATTTGGGGCGTGCGTGGGGTGGGTATTTGGAGCGTGCGTGGGGTGGGTATTTGGGGCGTGCGTGGGGTGGGTATTTGGGGCGTGGGGTGGGTATTTGGGGCGTGCGTGGGGTGGGTATTTGGGGCGTGCGTGGGGTGGGTATTTGGGGCGTGCGTGGGGTGGGTATTTGGGGCATGCGTGGGGTGGGTATTTGGGGCGTGCGTGGGGTGGGTATTTGGGGCGTGCGTGGGGTGGGTATTTGGGGCGTGCGTGGGGTGGGTATTTGGGGCGTGCGTGGGGTGGGTATTTGGGGCGTGCGTGGGGTGGGTATTTGGGGCGTGGGGTGGGTATTTGGGGCGTGCGTGGGGTGGGTATTTGGGGCGTGCGTGGGGTGGGTATTTGGGGCGTGCGTGGGGTGGGTATTTGGGGCGTGCGTGGGGTGGGTATTTGGGGCGTGGGGTGGGTATTTGGGGCGTGCGTGGGGTGGGTATTTGGGGCGTGCGTGGGGTGGGTATTTGGGGCGTGCGTGGGGTGGGTATTTGGGGCGTGCGTGGGGTGGGTATTTGGGGCGTGCGTGGGGTGGGTATTTGGGGCGTGGGGTGGGTATTTGGGGCGTGCGTGGGGTGGGTATTTGGGGCGTGCGTGGGGTGGGTATTTGGGGCGTGCGTGGGGGTGGGTATTTGGGGCGTGCGTGGGGTGGGTATTTGGGGCATGGGGTGGGTATTTGGGGCGTGCGTGGGGTGGGTATTTGGGGCGTTCGTGGGGTGGGT